>NC_135305.1:116306882-116576547 GCF_048772815.1 Callospermophilus lateralis | reverse complement strand
TTCCACAGCTGGGAGCAGTGTTGCACACCTATAATCCCAGGTACCCAGGAGGCTGATACCCAGGAGGGTCACAGGTTTGAGGCCAGCCTCTGCACTTTAGAGAGACCTTGCTCAAAATAAAATTAAAAAGGACTTGGGGAGTAACTCACTGGTAAAGCACTTTCCTGGTATATGTACAGCTCTGGTTTAATCTCTAGTACAGACGGAAAAAAAAAAAAAAAAAGATTTATTCCAAACAAAGATTTGTACACAAATGTTGACAGCAGTTTTATTCACAAACAGTGGAAACAATTTCATTTCAAAATCTAAACCACAATAGTTGGTCTTGCTTTTCAGGAATAAAAAGTGATTCAGGAATAAAATACGGGGGTGTCTGTTGAAAGAAGATGTACTTGGTAAAGAGGAATGTTCTCTATGAGATCAAACTTGTTTTTTTTTTTTTTTGAAGTTGTTGAGAGACCTTTATTGTTAATTGGGCTATTCAAATCTTTTTTGTCTTCTTTACCAGTTGATTCTGAGAGAGGTGTATGTGTTCCATTAAGTGTGGAGATTCCTTATTTGTTGACTGCTGTATCTAGTTTATGCTAATTAAGATAAGCTGTGTGGAATGTATAAATACCACTCCTGTCCTACAAAAAACGGCTCCCACTCCTGCTATATCAATCTACACACGTTGTTCATCACCCCCTGGTTATTTTGCTGCAGCCGAACTGCAGCACATTGTGATTGTGGAACCATCATTTTCTTCATTGATTCCACTCTTTCCTTTATACTTTTCAAAATAATGCTGCAATGGTCATAAAGATTTACACTGTGTAATTGGTAACTTCCATTGATACAAAACACCCTTCTTTGTTCTTTTTACTTTCCTTTACTTTAATTCTATTCTATCTGATATTAATATTGCTGTACCTGACTTTCTTTCTGTAAACACTTGCCTTATAAGCCATTTTCCATTCTTACACTGTTTTCTCTCTCTCTCTCTCTCTCTCTCTCTCTCTCTCTCTCTCTCTCTCTCTCTCCCCCCCTCTCTTTTTAAGGCACCAGGGATTGAACTGAGGGGCACTCAACTACTGAGCCACATCCTCAGCCCTATTTTGTATTTAGAGACAGGTCTCACTGAGTTGCTTAGTGCCTTGCTCAATTGCTGAGGCTTGCTTTGAATTATCAATCCTCCTGCCTCAGCCTCCTGATTTGCTGGGATTATAGGCATATGCCATCATGCCCTACCATATATGTATCTTCTAAAAGCAGTATATAGCTGGATTTTGGGTTATTCACTCAATCAGAGCTTCTCTCTTTTGAGAATATGATCCATTTACATTTGTTGTTGTTGTTCTGGGGATTGAACCCAGGGGTGCTTTACCACTGAGTCACATCCCCAGACCTTCTTATTTTTAATTTTGAGACAGGATCTCACTAAGCTGCTTAAGATTTTGCTAAGTTCCTGAGGTTGGCCAAACTGGTGATCCTCCTACTTCAGCCTCCTGAGTTGTTGGGATTATAGGTGTGCATGACCGTACCTTGTCATATTTGATTCTTTCTTTATTTAGACTTATTCCTGTAACATGGAACATGATATCAGGTAGGTTTTTTTTGTCTTGCAAATTCAAAGAATGAGATCCACAGACAGATGGAAGGTAGAGTAGCAAGATTTATTTGAAGCAGAAAAAGGATCCTGCAGTAAGGAAGGGCTCCAAAGAAGGGGAACCCTGGCTGTTCTTTGTTGTTGATCTTTTGTTTTATTCTTTTTTTTTTTTTTCCTGGACACAATACCTTTATTTTTATGTGGTACAGGGGCACATGCTAGACAAGTTCTCCACCACTGAACCCCATTTCTGGAGGGCTTTTAAAGGCATTTCTGAAGGCCCAGCCAGGTGATTGGTGGAGCCAAGGTAAATGTGGGGTGCTGGTCTCGATCAGTCCAACTCATCATGCTCTGAGTTGGACAGGTCTGTTAGAAGTGCACAAGTTTAACCCCTTATTTACATAATTAAGAGGATGGACCTGGGCTTTGGGATTGAGCATGTCTGTTGGCAAGAGGAAGTGCTTCGGGTAGGGGTGGGTTTTGCAGTTGGCCATTGCTAGGAGTAGCTAAGGAAAAGTCCCTGTGGTTGAAGCTGTCAGGGGCAGGCACAGGTTGTTCTTCAGGCCTGGTGTGTCCTAGGATGGCATGGTCTCCCTCCCCCTTCCCTCTCCTTCCCTTCTTCCCTCCTACAAGGCACTCACCCTCCCTGCCCGGTCCACCTTGCTGTCTCACTCCTGCCTCTTTATGTCAAGTTTCCCACCTACTAGGAGCCTTGTGCTTTTCCTTTATTTTCTAGAACAATTTTTGTTGTTCTCTGTCTCTCACTCTCATTTTTCTTTCTCTCTCCTAATGTTTTGGTTCTACTTTTATTAGAGTGGTCTTCAAACTTTTTGTTCACACAGTCCCTAAAATAATTAGGTAAAACTATGCATCCCTGACAAAAATTCTTTGCTTGGCCAAACTTTAGTCAAGCTCCTGAACCTCCTCTTAAGATCCGCCTGTGCAGGGCTGGGGATGTGGCTCAAGCGGTAACACGCTCGCCTGGCATGCGGGTGGCCCAGGTTTGATCCTCAGCACCACATACAAACAAAGATGTTGTGTCCGCTGAAAACTAAAGAAATAAATATTAAAAAAATTCTCTCTCCCCCGCCTCTCTCTTTAAAAAAAAAAGATCCGCCTGTGCACTTATTTATAAAGTGCAGTTTCAGCAAGCAGAACTTGGCAAATCAGTTAAACAGAGATCCTCCATCCTTGATAACTGCTCACCCTCCATATCTGATGGGTTCCTCATATCTCCCAACACCCCTCAGGTGATGTCTGATCACCTTGGCATTTTGTAAAAAAAATTCTTTTAGGTCAGTGTAGCCAAAGTCCCCCTCACCCCTGATATTTTCTTTTAGTAATTTTCCACCCATTGACCCCCACCCTGCCCCTCAGCTATCGAGAGCTACTTGCCCATGCTGTGTCCAGAGTTGACCCCAATGTCTCTGCCCCACCGCAAAATCCACTGTTTACACACCCGCAGTGGTAGTGGCCTCCTTGAAGGGTCTGCCCTAGCATCTTTAACCAGTGTTTTGCATCATTTTTCTTTAATACCCCTCA
The DNA here is from genome assembly GCF_048772815.1 of Callospermophilus lateralis. Lineage (NCBI taxonomy): Eukaryota > Metazoa > Chordata > Mammalia > Rodentia > Sciuridae > Callospermophilus > Callospermophilus lateralis. The sequence goes on along the minus strand of NC_135305.1, from coordinate 116,573,417 downwards.
CACAATTTTCATTTGACATCTAAAATTTTCTTATTGTAGACTTAAATATTTGCAAAAGATGCATTTTTAAAAATTGTTGTTTTAAAAATTTTGTTGTTTTTGCAGTGTTGGAGATCAAATCCAGGGCCTTGGGCATGCTAGGCCAGAACTCCACCCTTAACTTCTATCCCCAACCCAAAGGATGTCATTTCTAATGAAACTAGAAGTATCAACATTTAAATAAAACCTTTGGGGCAACTCAGTGGTAGAGCACTTGCCTACCAGGTGTAGAGCCCCAGGTTAAAGTAAATTGGGTTGTTGGGATGAAGAATATACAGGAATTATTCACCATATTCCTGCAACTTTTCTATAAGTTTAAATTGATGTCAGGCACGGTAGTGCACATCTGTAATCCCAGCAGCTAAGGAGGCTGAGACAGGAGGAGGACTGTGAGTTCAAAGCCAGCCTCAGCAATTGAGCAAGGCACTAAGCAACTCAGTGAGACCCTGTCTCTAAATAAAATATAAAAAGGGCTGGGGATGGGGCTCAGTGGTTAAGCACCCTGGGTTCAATCCCCCCGTAACCCCCCCTGCCCCCCACCCCCCATCGCCAGGAAAAAAAAGAAGAAATTGATGAAAATTAAAAGTTAAAAAAAAAAAAAAAAGGTTTGTTTGTTTTGCTAAGTGCTGGATGGAACCCAAAGCATGCTGCTCTACCACTGGGCTAAACCCCCAAGAGTCAGAGTCAGATGATATTTTACTCCATTTCTTCTTCTCTTTCAGTTGTATTTCCTTTTTTTCTTTTCTTTTTTATTTTTAGTTGTAGTTGGACACAATACCTTTATTTATTTATGTTTTTATGTGGTGCTGAGGATCGAACCCAGGGCCTCGCATGTGCCAGGCAAGCGCTCTACCGCTGAGCCACAACCTCAGCCCCTGAAGTTGTATTTCTTATTCTACTTTCTCGGCGACTTTTATCCCAATGTCATATAGTTTATATTTGAAAGTTTCCTCTTGTTGTTTGTTTTATTTTTCAGACAGGATATTTCTGTTGCCCAAGTGGGCCTGGAACTTCGGAGCTCAAGTGATCCTCCTGACTCAGCCTCCTGAGCAGCTGGGACTGTAAGCATGCACCATCACCCCTGGCTGCACCCCTATCCTAAAATCACTGTTCCGAACAGTGGGGCTAAAAAGGAGCTGAGAGGAAGAGGGGGAGGGAGGGAGAGGGGGAGGGGAGGAGGGAGAGGGAGAGGGAGGGAGAGGGGGAGGTAGGAGGGGGAGGCTATGAGTCCACCTAGTTATGTTAATATGTCTGGATCTTTAGATCCAGGAACCAGCGAAACTTTCCTGAGCGAGACAGGAATCTTTGTACACTTTTATTTCCCCTACTCCTCTTCTCCTATGCCATCTCCCACATTGAAATATGGCGTAGCACTGTGCAAAGAAATACAATGCAAGTTCCTTATGTCATGTTCTAGTTGATGTGCCCGCATACACACACACACACACACACACACACACACACACAGGTAAAATTATTTTAACTTAATAAAATTAATTTTATTTACCCTCATTTCAAACATACAGAGCTAAGAAAGAGGAAACAAGTATAGATAGACAGGAGACTAACAGGGAAAGAAAAAAGAAACTGTAATCTGAAATCAGAGGAGCTCTGTGATCATCCTCACCTTTACTCCACCAGCCTGTTTTCTTCTAGACCTAAATTCTTTTTTTTTTTTTTTTTCTCTTGATACTGAGGATTGACTCAGAGGTGCTCTACCTCTGAGCTACATCCCTAGTCATTTGTATTTTTTGTTTTGGGACAGGGGCTCATTAGGTTGTTCAACTGACCTTGAACTTGTGATCCCCCTGCCTCAGCCTCCTGATTTTCCGGGATTACAAGCATGGGCTACTCATGCTGCTCACACCTGAATTCTCTCTCTCTCTCTCTCTCTCTCTCTCTCACACACACACACACACACACACACAATTTTTTCTTCATTGATAAAGTCCATTTCTAGATGTCTCTTTCTAGTTTATATTTCATTTGTTTTATTAAAAAGCAAAACCCTAAGAAGGGAGACTAGTTAGTCCTCAGATTCATCTTCATCATGACTAATCTGGAAATAACAAAGTTCATAAATCTTTTTGTCAGAAGCAACCACATGAAACCAACCACAAAGATTATTCTTAAGATATTTCAAATACCTTAGAGAATTATTTCTCAGAAACAACTGTAATTTTATTCTTGAAATATTCAGTGAGATTTTTTAAGGTTTTCCATTGACTTTAACCTTCTCCCTTTGAAACTGTTCAAAATTCACACCGAATAAAATTCCATCTTCTACAAGATGAGCAAGGTCCAAATTAAATTTCCAAGAAGCCTAAGCACTTCTGGTCTTTCTGCTACAAAATTATAATGCAGAACCATCTTGACAGCCAGCTGTGTGATCAGAGAGCCAAAGTTCTTTACAACACTCTCGAATCTTAGAATATTCTGAATCTAGGTGATTAATACCTACTTATATTGCTAGTTTTGTTTGTTTGTTTGTTTGTGTTTTGGGTACTGGGAATTGAACACAGTGGTGCTTTACCACTGAGTAACACCCCCAGCCCCTACATATTTTCTTTAGACTAAGTAATATTGTTAGAGACTTATGATATGAATATATTCCAAATATTATCTTTTGACCAGATGACATTAATTTAGAGAGCCTGAAAGAACCAGACCACTATGACCTGTCTTTTGTGCTCCATGATTAATAGAATTGGGCTCATGGGGCTGATAAATAGAATTGACCTCACCACCTCCCCACTTCTCAAGTTCACTATTTACAATAAGTCCTTTAAAAAGAATGCAAGATCCCCAAAATGTGTCTCTTTCTTAAGTACCCACATTCTTTCTCCCTTTGAATGTATATTCTGCTCTATCGTGCTATCTTACATAAATCTCTTTACTTTCTTATATATATCTTTCTTTGTGCCTCTATTTTTTTTTCTTTTTTGTATTGGAGATTGAACTCAGGGGCACTCAACCACTGAGCCAAGTCCCCAACTGTATTTTGTATTTATTTAGAGACAGGGTCTCACTGAGTTGTTTAGTGCCTCGCTCCTGCTGAGGCTGGCTTTGAGGCTGGCCTCTGGGATTACAGGTATGTGCCACTGAATCTGGCTGTGCCTCTTTTGATGTGTCCTGAAATTCCTTTCGGTGGCTTAATCAAGAACCTACCAGGGGGGCTGGGGATGTGGCTCAAGCGGTAGCGCGCTCGCCTGGCATGCGTGTGACCCGGGTTTGATCCTCAGCACCACATACAAACAAAGACGTTGTGTCCGCCCGAAAACTAAAATAAAACTAAAATAATTAAATAATAATAAGAAAAAGAACCTACCAGGAGTCCTGGGTGTGCTGGCGAACACCTGTAATCCCAGTGGTTGAGGAGGTTGAGGCAGGAGGAGCACAAATTCAAAGCCAGCCTCAGCACTTTAGCAAGGCTCTGTCTCTAAATAAAATACAGAATGGTTAAGAATTGTAATGTAATAATAATAATAATAATAATAATAGCTCATGTATAATGGCATAATTTGGTGTGAACATACTTTATATACAGAGTTATGAAAAATTGTGCTGTGAGTGGATAATTATGATTGTAATGCATTCCACTATTGTCATGTATGTAAGCAATTTAAAAAATAATAAAAAATATAATAATAATAAAAAAAATACAGAGCGGACTAGGGTGTCACTCAATGGTTAAGCACTCCTAGGTTCAATCCCTGGTACCAAAAAAAAAAGGCAAGGCACTACACTATGGTACACACCTGTAATCTTTTTTTTTTTTTTCTTTTTTTTTTTTTTTAAGAGAGAGAGAGAGAATTTTTTTTTTTTTTAATATTTATTTTTTTAGTTCTCAGCGGACACAACATCTTTGTTTGTATGTGGTGCTGAGGATCGAACCCGGGCCACACACATGCCAGGCATGTGCGCTATCGCTTGAGCCACATCCCCAGCCCCTGTAATCTTAATGACTCAGGATTTAGGAGGCTGAGGCAGAAGGACTACAAATTCAAGGTTAGCATTAGCAACTTAGCAAGGCCTAAGCAATTCAGAAAGACACTGTCTCAAAATAAAATATAATAAATAAAAAGGACTGGAGATGTGGCTCAGTGGGTTCAATGCCCAATACCCAAACTACAAAACAAAACCAAAAACAAACGAACAAAAAACAGAACCTGCCAGAGCTGAGTATACCTTCATTTCAACATTAAATCAACATTGGTCAATGAGATATTTTACAATTTTTTTAAAATATTAAGTTTTCAAACCCAGTGTTTTTCATATTTGCAGCACATTTTTAAAAAATTTTTAATATTTATTTTTTAGTTTTCGGTGGACACAACATTTTTTTTTTTTTTTTTTTTTTTAGAATTTTTTAATATTTATTTATTTTTTTTAGTATTCAGCGGACACAACAATCTCTGTTTGTATGTGGTGCTGAGGATCGAACCCGGGCCACACGCATGCCAGGCGAGCGCGCTACCGCTTGAGCCACATCCCCAGCCCCAACATTTTTTTTTTTAATGTGGTACTGAGGATCGAACCCAGTGCCCCATGCATGCCAGGTGAGCGCGCTACCACTTGAGCCACATTCCCAGCCCCTCTTTTGGTTTTGTTTTTAATAGTGGTTGGATACACAGAGCGTGAAATTTAATATTTTAACACATTTCTAAGGGTATAGTTCAGTGGTATTAAGTACATTCACATTTTGGGGCATGAATCAGTTTAACTCTGACCCATTTCAAATGCTCAATAGGTAGTGGATATCATAGAAGAAAGAACAGCTCCTGAATTTTAGCTTTTAGATTGTTGCTTTTTTATTTTTTCTTTGCATTGCCAGGGATAGGTCTCCCAGCCTTGTGCATGCTGCAAAAGGGCTCTCTCAGCCTAATGTTTTACTGTTTATTTGATCATCACTGCTTCTCATATGTCACGAAGACTGAGACCTTTGTATTTTATCTATTTCATAGCTCTTATCAGAGGGGCCTAGTGAATGTTTAAAAAAATTAATGGCATCTGATGCAAGAATTATCAGATTGATCTTGCGCAGAGAATATGAAACTGTTCAAGGGTTTGTAGTTGACTATACAATTTCATGGAGGGTTCAGCAGTAGATGCTCATCTAGTACGTGTGAGGCCCTGGATTTGATCCTCAGCACCACATAAAAATAAATAAATAAAATAAAGGTATTGTGTCCAACTACTTCTAAAAAATAAATGTTTAGGGGCTGGGATTGTGGCTCAAGCGGTAACGCGCTCGCCTGGCATGAACGGGGCGCTGGGTTCAATCCTCAGCACCACATAAAAAAAAATAAAATGTTGTGTCCACCGAAAACTACAAAATAAATATTTTTAAAACTCTCTCTCTCTCCCTCTCTCTTAAAAAATAAAATAAATGTTTTTTAAAAAAGATTTCATGGACAGCAATCCACAAAGGGTCAAATTACTGTTTTCAGTGTGATGTTAAATGTTTGTCCAAAAGATAAAAAGCCTTGAAAAAAACTGGGGGGGGGGGGCAGGCACAATGGCGCACACCTATAATCCCAGCGGCTCAGGAGGCTGAGGCAAGAGGATTGAGAATTCAAAGCCAGCCTCAGCAAAAGTGAGGTGCCAAGCAACTCAGTGAGACCCTGTCTCTAAATAAAATATAAAATAGGTCTAGGGATGTGGCTCAGTGGTGGAGTGCCCCTGGGTTTAATCCTCAGTCCCCGCCCCTCAAATTCTGGGGAGTCAAATTCAACACTCCATCTCTGTCGGGTTAGCCAAGACTAAAGCAGCATCCACCATTTTTTTCTCCTCTACCCCCACATCTTGGGCCTTCTCCACAGTTGCTCATTCTTACCCTGCTAGATTAATAGGGACTGCATGCATCTTCTTTTTATGCTTAAATGATTTAACTTTTTAAAAATTTCCACATTCTTCAGAGCCTCACAGCTTTCCCAGTTTTTTCGCATAAACTTGTAGGTCTCAACCAGAAGATACTTCAAAGACTTCTTCCAAAAGATCCCAGAGGCCAGGGTTGAGCACCCAGTAGCTCATGATAAGATTAAAGTTGAAATTAAAGCTGAGGCGGGTTTCTTTGTCCTGAAGAAACTCTGATTACCCCCACCTCTTTTCCAACCCACAGAAACAGTGTGTGCTCTGGACCTCCTGAGAGGGCCAGTCCAGTTCAAAGAAATAGTTCCTGATTTCCCCATTCCAAAAAGGAAGAAGAAAATACATGTTAGGAGACACATAGTCCAGTCCTGGGAATTACAAAAAAACCGGTGTCCCTTTAAAAGGTCTTCCTTCTTCACATCTGTTCCCTCCCCACAGAAAAAGAATTGGGAGTTAATCTGACTTAATTCACTAAACAATTACTTAGAACTCTGTGGTCTTAAGCGTTCACTTTCTGCATAATTTCCACCAACAACCGGTTCTTAGTAATCTTTGAATCCCTAGAATCCGGAATATTGCTTAACATAGAGGAGGAAGCTCTTGTTAAAAGCTTTGCTTTGAAATTCCAAGGAACTGAACATTTTGTTAATTTGCTTAAAAAAGGAAAAAAAAAAATGAGAGGGGACATGCATATATGAGAAGTTGTCTCAGATTTTTCCATTTTAATATTTCGTGTGCCAAAATTTTTCCCTTTTTGCTGCATAGAGACCCCTCTTTCAGAAGCACCTGGCACTCTTCCTGCCACAACCTCTCGACTGGTGCCAGGGACCTCCCCCAGAGCAAAAGGGGTTCAAGGTAAACACGAAGTCTCCATTTTTACACGTGCCAATTTAATTTGTCCTCATTAAAACATAGTGATGGGGGCTGGGATGTGCTCAGTGGTAGGGTGCTTGCCTAGCATGCACGAAGCCCTGGGTTCAATCCCCAGAACCTCAAGGTAAGGAGATAAAATAACAATGTGCACTCACAGAGGAAAGTGTAGAAATGCAAAGAAAAACTAAACCATCTGTACTCCCACCACCCGAGATACTGTTGACCACGCCATCGCGATAAGCTTCAATTTGAAACGTGCATTCTTATTTCGCAGATTTTTTTTCCAGGGGTTTTGGGTTTCCCCGCAACCCATTTTCCGCTCCACGGGGCTCCAAGTGACGCACGAGATAAACTGTGGTCAGGTTGAGGTCATCATCTGTGAGTCCCGGTAAAAATAAATTCTGGAAATCTCTCGGTTTTGAATTAAAGTCTGGCATTTCGGGTACAAAATGCGTCAGCCTAGAGGAGACATTCGTTTGTTGAGGACGCCACACCAGCCTCGGGCCGCCCCGGAGGTCCCCTCAGTCCCCGCGCGGCGTCCCTCGGGTCACCAGAGCCGAAAAGGTCCCCAGCTCCCTCTGCCGGGGATCGCGGTCGCCACGCCGCGCGCCCAGGCCCCGCCCCGGGTGGACCCGTCGGACCAATGGGCGGCGAGCTCCCCCGCGCGTCACGGGGCGCTGGCCAATCGCTTTCGGCCACGACCCTAGAAAGGCTGGGCGCGGCGGGCCGGCAGCTGGGCGGCGGCGGCGGCGTGCACTCGCGTAGACGATCGTGGGCGATGGTCGTGGTGGCAGCGGCGCCGAGCCCGGCCTCTGGGGCCCCCAAAGTACTGCTTCTATCCGGCCAGCCCGCCGCCGCCGCCGCCGGAGCCCCGGCCGGCCGGGCCTTGCCGCTCATGGTGCCGGGTCAGAGAGGGGCCAGCCCCGAGGCGGCAAGCGGGGGGCCGCCCCAGGCGCGCAAGCGACAGCGCCTCACGCACCTGAGCCCGGAGGAGAAGGCGCTGAGGAGGTGGGCGCAGGGCCGGGGTCTAGGACAGTCCTGAAGTCCTGACAGGGGGCTGGGCGGGTGCCGGGAGTTGGCCACCCCGCCGCACTCGAGCGCCCCAGGCCTGGCCGGTCCAGTGCCAGCGTGGCGCGGGGCAGGGCAGGGCAGGGCGGGGCGGGGCAGGAAGGCTGAACTGACCGGACCCGCAGTGCAGGGTGGAGTCCAGGGCTTCCCAGGCCGGTTTTCGTTACTTTTTCCTGACTCATTAGAGCTGACTGGAGCTGGGGATGCGGGCTTGTGTTCCAGACCTTGCTGAGTGACCACAGAACGGTCGCTCTGCCTCTCTGAAAACTGGGGCTGTTAACATGAAGTCGATTCGCCTCTTCTTGATTTACCTACTGTTTTGGAGGGGCGCAGTAATGAAAAGACAGCTGTTGAAAAAGCTGGAAGCGCTAAGGCTCAGTAGTCAAGCTTCCTCAGTGGCTTTAAAATGAGAGGCGTATATAATGTGCCTTGCACTTGGTCCTTCGCAAATGTTCATTCTTTTATGATCATGATCACGGTGCCTTTTGTGGTGTAAGACATGGCTCCTCCAGCCAGACACGGGTCCATTCGTCAAGACACCGCCTAGGATCTCAAACCTAGAGCAACAGTCATCCGCCTACTGCAGCCTGAGTTGGTTTTGGGGAGGGAGAGCTTATGTCATAGACATTGCAACCTTCACTAGATTTAATCTGTCCAGGCTGGGTCCTGTGTGAGAAAACTGGAATCAGGAAGCAGCGGGGGAGGGAAGGGGGGAGGACGGGAAAAGATTCTTATGATGCAACATGAATTGGGTTTGTGTTCAGTCCTGATGCTGTGGCCAGGATGAGCCGAGATGGATGACGCCAGATGGGAGAGAATAAAGCAAGTCTTCAATCTAGACTGACAGAAGGCTGTACTTTTGGCTTTATGGTAGAGAGGAGCCTGAAGTATTTTACCATTGCTTTGCCTTATACTGTAAATTAAAAGGAAATCACCAGCTGGCCAAGTTTTCAAATAAAGATATAAATAAGGTTTGAGATGACTCAGTGTGGTTGTTCCTTCTCAGGAAACTGAAAAACAGAGTAGCAGCACAGACTGCCAGAGATCGGAAGAAAGCTCGGATGAGTGAGCTGGAACAACAAGTAGTAGATTTGGAAGAAGAGGTAAAACTTTTCAAGGCCAAACTCTTATACGTTGTGTGTCCTTCCTTGGTGAATATCTTGATATTTTGCTCTGTTCCAAGTTGTTTTAGCCCCTTTTAGATCTTGTTTGAATGTGTAATTAAAGTTTAACCAAGTTAGGTTAGATAGGTAGTTGGAATGAGGACATTTGTAGAGATTGGAAGTGACTGACCCTCTGGAATTTGGTGCTACATGTATTCACAGCATGTAGTCAGTGAGTGCTAAGAAGTTAGCAAGGGCAGAAAGGAAATCATTTCTTTAACTTTAGATTCTTCCTGGCTTGGCCAAAAGTTCCCCTAAAGTTCCCTTTCCCTTCTAGGATTCACCTGCTATCTAATACAGGGTTATTTATGTTCTTTTGATTACTGTTTGTGGTGTGGGAGATTAAACCATGGCCTTGTGCAGGCTAGGCAAGCACTCTATGAAGCGAGCTATTTCCCCAGTCCCTAGATTGTTCTTTTTAAAGTTTGAATCATTTCAGTATCAGTTTACTTTTTTAATATATTTTGGTATTATAGTCCATCACTACCATTTTTTAACCTTCAGTTCAAGGTAAGATTTTTTTTACTTTTTAAAAAGTTAAATCCAAAAAATTGGATTTCCTTTGCTGAAATCCAATTTGCAGTTGAAGGTATTATTATTTTTAAAAATAATATTTTTTAGTTGTAGTTGGACACAATACCTTTATTTTTATGTGGGGCTGAGGACCAACTCAAGGCTCAAAAGTGCTAGGCGAGTTCTCTACCACTGAGCCACAACCCCAGCATGCATTGTTATTTTTGACCCCATGAAATGGCATTTCTTAAATAGGTTTTATGTCTTTCATAATTATGGCCAGCCTTCTAATACCTACTGTGAACAAATGCATAAATGTGGAGTTTCCTAAAACTTCAAGAAGAAAACCAATGTAGTAAAACTTCAGGTGGATTCACAAGTGAAAGAATTAGATGTTTAAATAGCCTCTTACCAATTTTCTTACAGAACCAAAAACTGTTGCTAGAAAATCAGCTTTTACGAGAGAAAACTCACGGCCTTGTAATTGAAAACCAGGAATTACGACTGCGCTTGGGGATGGATGCCCTGGTTGCTGAAGAGGAGACAGAGGCCAAGGTAAGTCATTTTTAGTTGGTGTCACATGTGAGAACTGATTCCAAGTGAAATGGCCTAAATTATGTTTGCATTATGGATCTCTTATGACATTTCCATGTAGGCAGGATGTCCTTTCTTTAATGACATTTCAGGTGGGTAGTGAATAGTACTAAGTGCTAATAATTAAGTTACATGGTTCTCTCAGAGTAAGTGCTAACAAATGCAGTAGCCAACAACAGGTACTATAGAAGCATCAAGGAGAACCAGAGTATGAGAGCTAGTCAGATCAGACTATAGCTAGATAAATATGAGTAAAGAGAGAGGATTCACTGAAGAGTGTGAAAAAGGGTGGCGATGGGTTTTAGTCTGTGGATAATGGAAAATTCAGTGACGGTGTCTAAGTGGTCCAAGATTGGCAACAGAAGATTCTAGGCTTAAATCACTATAGAATATTATTATTTAGGAACATTAAGACTCTCGATCCTGATTCTTTGCTTGGGAGGGAAAATTTTTCACTGTATTAAAAAAAAATCATATCCTCATCTCTTGATCTGAAGAAAATGGAAGTAACAATGGTAAGGGAAAAGTTTCATCTCTAAGGAATAATCTAACTTTCTTGAGAGGCTGGTAAGCATTTTCTTGGGTACTTCTGTTTACTCACCCTGGTTTTCCCTCTCAGGGGAATGGAGTGAGGCCGGTGGCCGGGTCTGCTGAGTCCGCAGCACTCAGACTACGTGCACCTCTGCAGCAGGTGCAGGCCCAGTTGTCATCCCCTCAGAACATCTCTCCGTGGATTCTGACAGCGTTGACTCTTCAGACTCTGAGGTAGGGACCATTCTGTCTAAGAGCTGTATAACTGGGTCATTTCATGTCCTTGACGTCTGACATCCCTGATAGATGGGGCAAAAGTTCGTCTCGGGATGAAAGTTTGTTTTAGTGGGTTAGAGATGAACATCAACTATCTCCTTAGTTCTCAGAGGCTTAGGACATGGATAAACAAGTCAGTTGGGTCCTAAGGTCATCTTACAGCCTCAGGCCCCGTTTACATTTTGAAGCCCAGTACTAAGAGTGTTCTTAACAGATTCTAGGTAGTCTAATAGTTGCATTCTTTTTTGCCTCTTGCAGTCTGATATCCTGTTGGGCATTCTGGACAACTTGGACCCCGTCATGTTCTTCAAATGTCCTTCCCCAGAGTCTACCAGCTTGGAGGAGCTACCAGAGGTCTATCCAGAAGGACCTAGTTCCTTACCAGCCTCCCTTTCTCTGTCAGTGGGGACGTCATCAGCCAAGCTGGAAGCCATTAATGAACTAATTCGCTTTGACCATGTATACACCAAGCCTCTAGTCTTAGAGATGCCCTCTGAGACAGAAAGCCAAACTAATGTAGTAGTAAAAATTGAGGAAGCACCTCTCAACCCCTCTGAGAATGATCACCCCGAATTCATTGTGTCGGTGAAGGAAGAACCTGTAGAAGATGACTTCATTCCAGAGCTGGGCATCTCTAATCTGCTTTCATCCAGCCACTATCTGAAGCCATCTTCCTGCCTGCTGGATGCTTATAGTGACTGTGGATATGAGGGCTCCCCTTCTCCTTTCAGTGATATGTCCTCTCCACTTGGTGTGAACCATTCTTGGGATGACACTTTTGCCAATGAACTCTTTCCCCAGCTGATTAGTGTCTAAGGACTGTTGCCCTTTTCCTTGACTATTGACCCTGCCAGGAGGAGAGCAGACAAGCCTAGCTGTGGTTTATTCAAAAAGCCAAAGTAGAGAGCTGGGGTTGTGGCTCAATGGTAGAGCGCTTGCTTCGTGAGGCACTGGGTTTGATTCTCAGTACCACATATAAATAAATGAACAGAATAAAGGCCTACCAACAACTAAAAAAAACAAAGAGTGAATTAAGAAAAAAAAAAAAAAAAAAAAGCCAAAGTAGAGGGCAGACAGTCCTAGAGAATTCCTCTAAAGTATTTGTCTATTCAGACCTCAGATGACTCCAAGTATTGTCTTTTCATATCCAGCAGTCCAAGTTACTCACACGTATTACTATAATTTAGAGCTACAACTTTTGAGATTGTACTTTTAAGGACGGTAGTTTGCCCTATGATTCTTATGTAAGGGTCATCTGACGTGTCTTAGATTAGACAATGGAATTTATGAATGGCCTCTTACCAGTTTTTCTTACCCCTTCTCAAGCATCAAGGCTTGCCTCCAATTTTAGGTCCTTTAGTTTGCCTCTGCAAGCAGAAAAAACACCTACTGAGGGGGCTCCTTTTTCCTTATGAATAGATTCAAATAAAGATCAAGAATCTTGTAAAATTATATAGAAATTTACTATGTAAATGCTTGATGGAATCTTTTCCTGCTACTGTAGTTTCTGGAAGGTGCTTTCTTCATTTATTTAAAACTACCCTTGCAATTAAAAAGTGCAATGCAGTGTCCATGTTCTTTGACTTTTTTCTAGGATCATAAGTCATTTTTTTCCCTATAGATGCCTCACTGTTTCCAATTTATCCAACTAAAGTGCACGTTGTTTTCTAGACTGAAGACTTTTCCACCTTAATCACTGCCTGTTTCAATTCCTGGTTGCCACAATTCGAAAATGTACAATCTGGATAGTTCCTTCAGCCTAATTGACCAATACCATAGCTAGTAGGTGGCAGAGCTAGAATCCTATTGTTTTGCTATACCATTTTGGGAATTTAAGAGGGCAGAGCATCAAAAATTAAGATTCTCTTGCCATTATTATAGGAATTAAGACCATATCCTAGGGGCTGGGGATGTGGCTCAAGCGGTAGCGCGCTCGCCTGGCATGCATGCAGCCCGGGTTGGATCCTCGGCACCACATACAAAGATGTTGTGTCCGCCGATAAATAAAATAAAATAAATATTTAAAAAAAAAGCATATCCTAGATTCTGATCCCATGGTTTCAACTCTTGCCATTGGTGAGCTGGGTAACCTTGCAGGGATATGCCATCACTTCCTCAATTATAAAGGATAATAGTATCTTTCTGAAGAACACTTAAAGGATGCCTTAAAAGTATGTCATGCCAGGCACCACTGTAAGCAAGTGAAAGTTTTTTTTTTTAAATCTCCTAATCTGCTTTGTAAAGTCTTCAGTCTCTTATACTTGTATAACAGTATGTTTCACAAAACACTTCTGTTCAAAGAAGCAGAAACAAAATAGTTCCAAACTACAGACTTGACAATATCATCCTTCATGGTGCACTGCATTTTTTCCTTGGGAATTTCCTTATTTATAGAAATTATTTCACTATACCAGCAGATGAAATTATCCTTATGTCCATTTAGCAATTAAATGACATGTTTCTTAAAGCAGGCTATAGTTTCAGACAAGTACAAAGGAATGTGCTGGTTGAGGTGACTGAAGTGGGTCCACAAGTGCACTTGCAGGCAGGCAGATCTGGTGGCCTGAGTCCAATCCTACTACCCAGCAGTGCAGGTTTACTTAGACTGTTTCTATATTGCAAATGTAAGGATGGTCTCCAGTTGTCCCCACGGTTGAAAATTATCTTGCCTCATTCACTATGAAAAGTTGAGGGCCAAATATCTCTTTAAGGATTATATATGCCAGTGCATTCACAGAGGCATTTTTGTCCTCCCACAACAGCACAAACATCTGGAGGCTGAAGCTCAAGTCATTTACATCAAATGGCATCATATGAAAGAGGCAGCTGTGCCAACAGGAGAGGCCATATGTAACCTGAGTAGTTTTCATTTCCTGCACAGATGGGTGAAAATTACTAAACACTGCTCAGCCTTGAGAAAACACCTGGTACTCAAGGACATTTTCATATTGAAACACCAAATTGAATGGTTTTAACTAAAAATCAAGATTTTTCCATAACACCAAAACAAGAGCTCTATTAAATGCAAAGGGGTGTTTCATGATTAAGATTAAAGATGCAAGTGACAAGATGCCTACAATCATTTCCTCCTTGCTTTTCTACTAGAGGTGCTACTGGAGCTGAGACAACTAGGCAGATGGTAACAATGCCTATTCCAGGAGTATTTTAAGGTATCAAATTCTAGTTTAAGACTCTATACCCCTGTGACTTGGGACTCTAACGCTGGCTGACACACCAAATGGGTGTTGAAAGACATCATTGTTTCGCTGGAGCTCAAGTCTCAACACTTCTTGGCTGCACTAAGGATTGAACCCAGGAGTGTTTTACTGCTGAATTACATCCCATTCTTTTCACTCATTTTACCTTGAGACAGGGTTTCATTAGGTTTCCAAGGCTGGCCTCAAACTTGCAATCCTCCTGCCTCAGCCTTCTGAGTAGCTTGAGTTTGCAGATGGGCACCACTGTGTCCACCTCTGAACCATACCATTTCAATGAAATCTAAATGACATGTTAGATACTGCTACAAAAAGATTCTGTAAAACCAACTGACCAAGAAGAACCCTGGATCTGAGTTGGATTATAATACTAAAGCATCACTTCTAGCTATTATTTTCAATTTTGGTTAAAAACAAAACAGTATCTTTTGCTTTCTGTTAACTACAAGCCAAATGTAACTTCCCCTCTCCAGCAAGTCAGGGATCCACATTTATCAAAGAATGACCACAAATATGCAAGCAACACTGCCACCCAGCGACCTGTCAACTCGTAAAGCATGTAACTAAACATCATAGAAGTTTCCTATCCCTCATTCTTGAAGATCCCAAACCCTTCTTTGTGAACTCTAGAAACCATTTCCAGTTTCAGAATTGAACATTTTTAACATGATCATAATGCTTTCTACTACTGACAATCCACAGCACTGAGCTGCTCTCAGTGGGAAGCATTCTACAGGTTTCAGAATGGCAAAACACAGTCTGCCTCCTGCTAATCTCACCTATGAAATTTATCTTTAATCCAAAATACTCATCCTTTCGTGACAATTTATGTTCCTCATTGATATGAATGCTGCTTCAATCACATCTTAGAGGAAAGCAAAAAGAGTAGCTATTTCATTTACTTAAGTGCAGGAATACAAATGTCTCAAAAAGTCCAAAACACTTAAGAAGTTTTATTGAAAATGATAAAATACAGAAACACCAGATTCTCATTTTAAAGTAAAAATGACAGCCATCTTCCAGAACTTTTCTAATACTGCACCAAAAACAAAACCAAGTTCCAGATCCAAAAGAACAAATGAACCTGCTGGTAAATTTTTCTCATGGTTCTAACCCCTACCTTCTTAATTTTTCTAAATTTTACATTGACCTGGTTCTAGAATGAGTAGCACTGAAAAAAACTGATTAATATTTGTGAGAACTGGACTTTCTTCAAATTAAAAAAAAAAAAACACGCATACACGCACACACCCTATTCAAACTCAGAGGAAAATATACATTTGTTCATTAAAGCTCACCTGCTTTAGATTATTTTTTTTTTCTCTTCACACATTAGCATCGTAAGCCAATGTTTGATCCATGCCGCAAAAACTGTACAAAACGAAAAGATCTGTTAATTCCCAAGAGAAACCTGAAGACAAAAGCAAAAGCCTTATGCTACAAAAGAAAAATAAAATGTACTGGGGCGGTGGAGTCGGCTCAGATGAATAAGCACCACAAGGATGATGAAGAAAATTTTTGTACAAACATACGCAAGAATATAAAAGTCCAAAAATGAGCATTAAACATCCATTTTCCTGCAGAAATAATTTTGTCAGATAACTTGACTCAGAAACAAATGCTTGGATTTTAATTAACAGAATCTCAATTGTCCCCTATGTTACCCGTTGTATTAGAGCCTCATTTTGGAGCTCTTCCTCCCTTCTCATGGTGCAGACCCCTGATCAGAGGCTCCTTTCGACAATTCCCACAGAAGATAATCTTGGTGTGTTTTGGATCTGTCTTTGGAAAGCTGCCATCTGCCTTTCCACCCTAACACTGGGACTAACTCCAAACCCTAGGAAGTCCCTTCATGCTTTTGAGTTGTACTAAAACAAACGTTTAGCACAGAGATTTCTTTAAGGCTATAAACTTTACAAGTTGGTCCCATTAAACAATGACCTCAAGGCAGGAGTTTTTCAAACTGCATGAATCAAACACTTGCACATTTCAACAGAATACAGTTTACATTCATCTCTAAGTTTGAGATTAAGAAACTATTAGCTGGTTTCCAACTGGTTTCAATACTGGTTTGAAGTTTGAATAATTTTACTGTGTAGACATTAAATATTTTGTTTAAATATTAAACATTAAATCTTTTCCTGACTATCCAGACAGAAATAGAGAAAGCAGAAACAACAGGCAAGAGAAGAAACAGTCTAACAGACTTGTGACTTCTACACCATCTGTAACAAGGGGAGGGATTTCAGCATGGGTTTCAAAAATGCCTGGAAGCTGGTTTCTATAAATTCACCTCTACTTGGCATAAACCAATTTTTTTCTACAAAAGGTATCTCTTTCTTACAAAGGGAGAAGAAACCAAAAAAATAAGAACTGGGGTGGTCTCCTGTTGGGTGATGAAAGGGCCAGTATTACACTCATTTAATAACATCTAGTGAGTGTTCTGTAGCAATGAAGAAATTGTCATTTTACCTTGCATGGAGTCCTTGCGACACATAAGAGCTCTTCCTGAGAAATTAAGAACTTTAATCCTGGCTATTCCCAAAGGACATCTTGAGCCTGGTTTAGGTACTCAAGAAGATAAAGATTTCCTGCTAGCAGGAAGCCATCCTCTATTAACTTGTAGGCTTACTGCACAATAATTTAAGCACCAGACAAATTGGCTATTTCAGTAAATCTCAATGTCACTTGCCCATATATTCTCAATTAATCATTCACTGTTTTTGAAATTAACATTTAACAACTCAACTTCTTAATAGTATCTTGCCTTTTTTTTTAAAAAAAACTACAGAGGTTATCAATGCTGAGTCCAGCTGACACTGCACTTCCTCAGGATTAATTAAAGGATGCTTGCTTCTCCCATAGGCAATTTGCAGATGGGTAAGCTCACAATCTTTTTCACTATCAAAGTTAATTAAGCTGTAAACACTGCGGAACAACCTGGTTTATCAACTCTGCAAGGGAGACCAAGGAGCAACATTAGAAGGAAAAAACCTTTTCTTTGTATTTTCATTGCATTTACCTGAGGCACAGAGAGCCACATGCTATTTATAGCCAGTCACATGCTGGCTATATAATCAACACAGCTATGTTGAATTGACAACTAATACACACATTTCATAGCCTCTGTTAAATTTTTTAGGAAGAGGCTTAAGCTAATGCTTTCTTTCCTCCTGCTCTCCAATCACATATAGTCCCCACTGTAAACAGCTCAAATCCACAGACTAGGCTGTGACTCCCTCTTTCTCATCTTTTTCAACTCAAGAATGTTCTCCAAGTTTATGAATGGCTTACAAAGTGACAGATGACTTCAGTCACCCTTACACATACATACAGCTTCTATACTTGCCTTTGAGGAGACTAACACTCCTTTAATAAGCCTGCTAGGTGCTTTTCCCTTAAGACAAGCTTCCTTGGCAAAAAGTTGAAGTCAATAAATGGCTACCCAAAATGAGAGTCCCACCCCAAGTCACAGGTGGAGATATTATTACACCCGTTTCATAAAACTTTCAAGTCCCTATACTAAGCAAGTAGGCTCATCACTAAACACAGGAGCCTTCTAAATTTGACAACTGTAGTGTAGAAACTGGTTTCTAGAGTTCCATCTCTTCTTCTGTGCTAGCAGCTGTTTCCAAACTAGTGTAAAGAGGCATCCCTGTTTGCCGAGGTTCCAAGAACAGTTCAGTCCTCTGCGGGAAGGCAGTGCCAGCAGATACATGTTTAGTTTGGCTCTCCCCCGTGTAGTTCTTAGCATTAGATGATGGCTTTGGCTTATCAGAAAGGAGTTCAGGGAGAGGTTTCCAGAGCACAAGCTCCATGGAAGGACGGCTCCTAAAATACAAAATAGATTTTTATCAGGAAGGCACTAAAATACATAAAGTCTCACAGTTCTGTAATTTTTTTTGGGGGGGAGGGGCTGACTGAGGAACCAAACAACTAGGGTTTCACATGTGCAAGACAAGTGCTCTACCACTGAGCTATATCCCCAAACCTATATATGTTCTTAACCAAACCAACTAGTTGTACTGATGCTGTGGTTACAAAGCAATATAAACATCCAATGTAGAAAACAGAGTCTTTGATTTAATGATGTAATTTTGGTGAGGGGCGGGGTATTGAACCCAGAGACATGTTATCACTAAGCTACATCCTCAATTCTTTTTTAAGACAGTTGCTGAGGTTCCCTGACCTTGTGATCCTGATGATTCAGCCTCCTGAGTGGCTGGGATTACAGGTGTTCACCATTATGCCTGACTAATGTTATTATATTTTTAATGGCAGATGTGGGTAACTATCTCCTATACCCCACCAATGCTGAACCCAGAGCCTCAAGCATGCAGTGCACTCACTCTACCACTGAGCCACACCCTCAGCCCTATGGGTGAATTATAGCAAATCATTATAAACAAAAATGAAACAGTGGACCAACATATTAAAGTATCTCACATGCCTTTTGCTTAGTACAGTTATAAAGGATAATGCTTTGCAGTTAAGCCAAAATAATCTGTCATGCACATTCAGTCACATATTCTCCCAAACCTAGTAGTAGTGCAAGTTTCTGGGATCCAAGGCAAGTAAAGCAAAAATACAACACAATAAAGGACAACCCCAAAGGCTAGCTTCTGGAAAACTGCCAAGAGCAGCAGGTGCTCTGTTTCAGGCTCCAGGGCAAGGTGACCTGCTTAGTTTTGGCTAAACTATTTAATCTCCCCTCAGTACTCGTAGTTAATTATAAACTCAAGCCAGGGTGCTATTGCAAAGCTCTGTGATCTAACACCAAGTAGCAGTCGAACCTCAGTGTCATAAGGCAATAATGCCTTATTTCTTTGGTATCAAGGAGACTAGCATCCTATGAGGCTTTTTTGGACACCCAAAATTCACCTTTATTGGGTACCAAGTGTATACATGGTCTTTTGTAGACTATACTAAAATGGTACTTTAGAACTTGTCTACTACTGTATGCAATATATAATAACTACTTTAGATTGTCCAGGCTCAGGGACTACAGGATTATGGAGGTAATCACTATAGTTTTTTTTTTTTTTTTTAAAGTTGTAAATGGATCTTTTAATTAATTAATTAATTAATTGATATGCCATACTGAGACTCGAACCCAGGGCTTCACACATGGCAGGCAAGTGTTCTACCATCAAGCTCCAACTCCAGCCCCCCCATTAGTTTTTATATTAATGGGTCCCAGGCCACTTTGCTTTTTAGGTTTTTGTGTTTGCATCCCAGTTTTCCTTCCTTGACCTCTGCTATAGTCATTATTCCTCTACCAGGAGTGAGTCTGTTCTGTTCTCACTTGCTCTTTCTCTGCTTCTACTCTGATAATCTAGACAACCAGAAAACTAAGTTTATTAAACCATGTTTTACTTTTTTTCCCCCCATGGTATTAGAGATGGAACTCAGGGCACTCTACCACTGAGTCATACCCCAACCCCTTTTGGTTTTTATTTTCAGACAGGGTCTCATTAAATTGCCAAAGGTGGCCTCAAACTTGTGATCTCCTGCCTTAGCCTCCTGAGTCACCGAGATTCCAGGTGTGTGGCCTGGTTTAAACTATGTCTTAAATTAAGAGCAAAAGAGCTCTGCTAAAGGCCCTGAGAGGCTACATTCTTAGTCAAGAATATGGGCTCTGGTTTGTGGCCTTTGTGATAACTATTTGGAATCCTGGGACACTTTATTTTCTTTGCTGCCTAGGTCTCTATGGTGTTTCTGAAAAACAGAACCAGATAGACCAGAAGTTTCAAAATTAGGTTCCTATATCCTACCATGAGAATTTAAGAGAATGAACTCTCTTGTCAGTTTTCCCTTTCACAAATATTAAACTGCCGGGCATTTCAGAGCTTAAGAACGAACTCAGGAGGAAGACAGCAAGGTAGCCTCTTCTACATACTTCAAACTCTGCTTGCACAACACTGTGCTCACCCACAATCAACTAAGAAAAAGCCTGTCTCCAACCTGCGATGAATATAAACCCACTCTGCTCTCACTTGCCCGGTGAGAAGAAGGTGAAAAGCTGACTAGGACAGGATGAACAGTGTCTAGACTAGATACTGGGCTTCCCTTTCAAGATCATAATTAAATGGAAACCAGATATCAAAACTCACATAGACTCAATCATCTTCTTTGTAAAGACTTCATCAAATTCTCTCTTCAAACCTGTTTTCATGGTGTCAGAAAGGACAAGACTGGGGAGATGGTTAACATTTCTGTCAGCTTCGACTTCTTCATCTTCGTCAATTATTCTAAATAAATTTAGGCAGGAGCAAGAAAAGAAAAAATATTTAGTCAAGTTATTACATATTCTTCTAGAAACTAGACAACATTTCAAAAATAAACAAGATAAAAGCAACAGGTGTTACAACAAAAGATCAAATTAGGCTACACCTCAGTTTAACACAAAGATGGGCCAGGTGCGGCGGTGCATGCCAGCAGCTAGAGCAGCTGAGGCAGGAGGATCTCAAGTTCAAAGCAAGCTTCAGCAATTTCTGTCTCTAAATAAAATATAAAAAAGCGGGGCTGGGGATGTGGTTCAGGGGTAGTGCGCCCGCCTAGCACAGGAGGCACTGGGTTCAATCCTTAGTACCATATAAATGTAAAATACAGATATTGTGTCCACCTAAAACTAAAACATAAATATTTAAAACAAATATATAAAAAAAGGCTGGGGATATGGCTTAGTGGTTGATTTAACCCAGGGGCACTCAATCTATAGTACAAAAAATAAAAACAAAAAGATCAAATGATGTCAATGGAAAATTACGTATGGAAGAGTTGTTTAACATTCCATTTAATAAAAAAGTTTTACAAACAATGGAGTAAAATATGAAGAACGTGTCCCAGAGAATTATTTCATAAACCAAAATAAATATTTATAGATTGTAAATAAAAATGTTTAGTACAGTTCTATGACAACTCACTTTAACATTTAAAGGGTACACTTTGGATTCCCTGATCTTTATAGTCTTCCTGAGAGGCTGAGGATCACAGTTATTACCAAATGGTTAACTCGACTAGCTTAAAAGAGAAGTGACATTATAAAGGAGCAGCAGCAAGTTAGTTATGTGTGCTGTCCACTTACCTGTCCTCAATCTCCTGAAGCCTCCTTCGGGCAACTTCACATTGTGGTTCTCCAGATGTCTGATCCATTTCTTCAAAAACAGCATCCAACATTCCAGGTACAGAAAGGCCACTAGTGCATGGATTTACTCCATGACCCTCTACATCCTGATGCGTACAGAGAATCCAATTATTTGGACCAGCACAAAGTTCTGCTTCAGTAAGTCGTTTCTTTCTTACTGGACACCTGAGAAAAAGAAAGGAGAAAAAAAAAAAAAAAAGGAAGAAAATTCAATAAAAACTCCAATCATCTCTATCTGTAACCAAAATCTTTATTTGGTTAAATTATTTTTTTGACATTGTGTTAATATAAGATAGGAAGTTATCCATTTCCCTGCCTGTTGACTCTCAGTCTCCCTAAGACACTTTACTGTTCTTCACCAACTGAGCATCAGCAAGATTTTACCTATTAAGATTATAAGCATTCAATGAGGGAACTTAAAAGAGGTGGCACATGCCTGTAATCCCAGTGGCTCAGAAAGCTGAGGTAGGAGGATTCTGAGTTCAAAACCAGCCTCAGCAAAAGCAAGGTGCTAAGCAACTCAGTGAGACCCTGTCTCTAAATAAAATACAAAATAGGGCTGGGATATGGCTTAGTAGTCAAGTGTTCTCGAGTTCAATCCCAACTACCCTCCCACCCCTGACAAAAAAAAGAGGCTGGGGTTGTGCCTCAGTAGTAGAGCGTTTGCCTAGCATATGTAAGGCACTGGGTTTGATTCTCAGTACCACATACAAATCAATGAATAAAAATAAAGGTTCATCCACAACTAAAATTAAAAAAATAAATAAAAAATTGTCTCTAGTTATTTGGTTCTGGAAAGGTCAAGCAGGAAGCAAAGAAACCAAAAACGACAAAGCAGCAATTCAGAACCAGCTATACTCTGTTAATTGCTGCTGTTCCCTCAAACACACAGGGTAGTAGGCTGGCATACAGCCTATATCTCCTTAGGGCAAAAATGTATGCCTGGCATGTTCCAAGTATTACAAGTGCAGGTGACATCACTGATTTTTTAGTTCCTCCAAAATGTCACAAAATGTCCCTGATAACAATGGGGTCCACTTTTCTCTTATGTTGTAACATACTCCTCTATTTTCTGGACAAATTTGCATTTCACAGAGATCTTAAAATTCAACAAACCCAACTTCCTCCTTTTGTAGATTTGGAAGTTAGGACACAGAAAAGTTAAACTGGCCCCTCCAAAGTATCACAGTAAGGTAATGAGTTGCACCTTGGGGTCCAGATCCCAGAGTTCCTGAATCACACCTCTATGTCATTTTCACTACATCGATCTACCTCCTTCAAGAAGTTCAAGTGCTTGTTCAAGCTTTTACTGTAAACCTGTATTTGCAAGAGTTCATGGTATGCCCAGAGTTTATCTGAAGCAACTAAAATAGACAAGTGGCCCTATTTGTTGCCTGGGCATCAGCAAGTGCAATCTCAAGACCAGAACACAGCTCTGTAACCAAAAAAATCATTAATGGCTACCACAGCTTCTGACTTGCTAAATCAAGGGTCAAAGGAAGTTGCATGTATTTTAAGACTTACTAAGGACTGAAAATCAACATTAAAGTCTCCATCAATATAAAATCTGCCAAGTAATAATGCTCTCTTGAGATGGTGGTGCACGTCTATCATCCCAGCGGCTTGGGAGGTGGAGGGAGATCACAAGCTCAAAATCAGCTCAGCAACTTAGTGCTGACCCTGACTCTATTTAGCCACACCTCCTCCCAAGGCCTCAGTCTCTCTATTCATAAAAAGTGGGTTTTTTGGGGGGTGTGGTATTGAGTGTTGAACCCAGGGCCTTGCACATGCTAGGCAAGTGCTCTACCACTGAGCTACCCCAGGCCTTTTTGAAACAATAGCAAAGTTCCCCAGGCTGGTCCTGAACTCATGATTCTCCTGTCTCAGTCTTCTAAGCAGCTAGGATTACAAGTGTGGATCACCATGCCTGGCAGTTTCCACACAATAAAATTTTTATTGTATTTAAACACTGGAACTAAGCAAAAGCCAAAAGTGGGCTAAGGCTATAGCTCAGTGGTAGAATGTTTGTTTCAATCCCCAGCACCACAAACAAAGAATAAAAATTTTTTGCATCATTCACAGCAATTTCAAGAAAGAACAAATATTATCTGGTCTAGTGGCTTTTAAACTAAGGCAACCTTTAAATCTACTGTTCCATAAAACTGTAACAAACTTAGAAGGTGTCTGATGAAAAAAACAAGAAAAAGAGGGACTGGGGATATAGCTCGGTTTGTACAGTGCTTGCCTCACAAGCACAAGGCCCTGGGTTCAATCCCCAGCACGGGGAAAAAAAAAGAAATTCACATGCAAAGTTAAAAAATGAAGGGCAAATTTGAGGCAAAACTTTTTCTTTTGTACTGGGAATTTAATCCAGGGGAGCTTTACTACTAAGCTACATCCCACTCTTTTTTACTTTTTGCGAGAGGGTTGTGGCTAAGTTGCTGAGAGCTTCACTAAATTGCAGAGGCTGTCCTCAAACTTGTGAGCTTCCTGTCTCAGCCTCCTGAGTGCCGGGATTACAGGCAAGCACCACTGTATAGAGCTGAGGTAAACTTTTTTTTTTTTTTTTTAATTTTTCTTTTTTGGTACAAGATTGAACCCAAGTGCGCTTAACAACTAACTGAGCCACAACCCCAGTCCTTTTTCTTTTGAGATAGGGTCTCCCTAAGTTGCTGAGGGTGGTTTTGAACTCTTGATCCTCCTGTCTCAGCCTCTCAAGTCGCTGGAATCATAGATGGGTGGCGCCTGGCAATGAGATCAACTTTTACAATATACATATAAACTATAAATTTCCTTAACTGAGACTTCTTATAAATCGAGAAAAAAACCCCAATAAGCCAATAAAAAATTCGAAGAAATACGAACAATCTATATAAGATGAAACACAAATAGCTTAAGTGAAAAGATGTTCAGTAAAATTAAAACATGTGACTCAATTTCTTTCACTTTTAATAATAAAATCCTACATAAAGTATATCAAACACAATTTAATGAGTAATTACAAAATAAACATCTATAAAAATATCATGTAAGATACAGAACTCTGGGGCTGGGGTTATGGCTCAGTGGTAGAGCACTTGCCTAGCAGGTGAGGCACTGGGTTTGATCCTCAGCACCACATACAAATATATAATAAAATAAATGTATTGTGCCCATCTACAACTAAAAATTTTTTTAAAAAAAGAATTCTACTGCATGAATTTGTAATTTATTTCATCTACTTCACTCTACAGGACACTGGGGTTATTTCCAGTCCTAAGCTATCATGAACAAGGATGCTGGGAACTTTCTTGTACATGGCCTCCTACGTGCTTATGTATGAACTTCTGTGAGGTACACTCAGGAGGGAATTGTTGGGTAAAAGGATATATGTGCCTTTGACTTTGTGAGAGAACGCCAAACTGTTTTCCCAAGTGTTTACACCAATTTACAAACTCACTCATAGTGCTTGAGAGTTCCTGGTGCTCCACATCTGCTTCAATTTAGTGGCAGAGTCCTCTGAATCATAATATGATTTCCCAAAAGACTAATGAGATTGAACACCTTTTCATTTGATTGGTCACTTGGATATCCTCTTGGGGCACTTTCTTACTCTTTTTTCCTTTAGACTGACTATGAGTTACAACTTTTCAACTATCAGTTAAGCAGCAATCAAACAGTTTGAAAATACAGTTCAGTGAGAAGATGGAGAAAAAGGCATTCCCACTATTAATAGGAGTATAAACTATCAATAACTCTTTTTTAAAACTTAAAATGCACACACGTTAAGATCCAGTAATCCCACATCAAGGAATCCATTCATCAGGCTGGGATGTAGCTCAGTGGTAGAGCACTTGCCTAGCATGCACAAGGCCCTGGGTTAGATCTGCAGCAGGGCAAAACAACAAAACAACCATTCATCCACTTGCAAACACAAAGAACTTCAAAAGAATAGACACGATAGACTCCTTCATAAGAGCAAAATATAGAAACAACTTAGAGACTAGTTATCTACACCTAATCCTCCCAAAAAAAGGGTAGAACTTTATGTGCTGATAAGGAACAAGCTACAGCAGAGTCAAATGAAGGACCAATGTGTTATGCACTGTGAGCAGTATCTATGCAAAAACAATAACAACAACAAAAAAAAAGCATATACAATTACAAACTTATAAATGTCTATAGACTATCTTCCAAAGAAGAAACAGGTAACAGGGATGCCTCTGGGAGAACTGAGAGGTACATGTAGCACTTTTCAATATGTATCCTTTTACTTGGATCTGTAATCCTACTAATGTTAACATAGTTTAAAATCCAAATATTACAACTCGTTACAGAGTGAAGCTTGCCTCTGATATGCCAGTCACCCTTTTCTGTGCCTAAAAGGAAACCCATGTTATCAGTTTCTTCTGCCTGCTTCCAGACGCGCATCTGTTTCACCTTTTCACTTAAAAAAGTTTAAGACAGACCTATTTTAAATTAACAGTAACCATAAAATGAACAAACGGCCCCTGAGACTTACTCATCATCCTCCGCCTCTCGCTTGTGTTTCTTTTTACAGTGAACGGAAACACTGTTGAAACAAACAAAAACCAGTCAATTGAGCAACCTGTGTGGGCTTCAGTTTCCAGCATCCCGCTCTCTCCAGCCAACAATCCTGCTCACCCGCCACACACCCAGTGTCCCCTTCCTTGCTGAGTGGGATGGAGACGGGTCACAAGGTCAGTCGGGTAATGCTGGGTGGTCCCGACAAAACCAGAGACACTGACATGGAACCTTGCCGTTTTGTCAAGGTAATGGGAGATTAGGGAGACCACTCTGGAGGCCGTCGGTGCAGGCGGTGCGCTCGGCACTCCTTCCGGACCCATGTCTGTCCCCGCACTGCCGACGAGGAACCGAGCGTCCGAGAGGCACTCAAAGTTGTCACCACCTGCGGCCGCGCTGCGGTCGGCAAGGGGAGCGCGCCGAGTACGCCGAGGGGACACTCGGGCTCAGGTCGCCCGGGTTCCAATCGGAAAAGTCTCACTTCTCCGGGGCGCAGCCGGCCGAGGCTCCGCCTGGATTCCCGGGCTGGGCGACCTCCGGCGATCTACGGTTAACGTCTCCGGGATCAGCTCCTCCTCCGTACGCGGGGCTGGGAAGCCTCCCGCGGAGGGTGCTGGGGAGGGTTAACGAGCCCGCCCGCCCCGCGCCCGCCGGGCTCCTCACCGTCCGCGCGCCGCGCTCCCGCCGGGGCAGCTCGGGGCGGCGCGGGGTCCCGGCCGCGGGGCCAGCTCCGAGTCGTCGGCTCCCGGCGCGAAGGCCCGGCCGGGGAAGGCCGGCGGCGGCTGCAGGAAGTCCGAGCTGCCGCTCAAGGGGAGGCCGCTGAAGGGCCGGCCAAGCGCTGCCATGGCCGGAGAGTCGAGGAAGCTGCGACCGCGGCCCCGGCCACCCGCGTCCCCAGGCCCGGCAGCTGCCGCCACTGCGACTGCCGAGAGGCGCCAGCCTCCAAGCCCGCTTCGACCCCACGTCACGCCTTCTAGAACCCTCCACCCCGGGCCGCCCAGGGGCACGCCGGGATTTGTTGTGTGTGGAGGGAGAGTCTCCGCCGCGAGGGATGCTGGGAGTTGTGGTCCTTGCAGACTACAAGCAAGATGGCTGCCCCAGACTCGGTCGTGCGGCTTGAGGATACCCAGCCCTAGCCAGCCTCTAGTGTGAGAGGTGTTCGAATCCTCGGTCCTCAAGGAAAGTCTCTGTACCTCAGTTTCCTCGGTAATGAAACGGAATATCAACAGTATTTATCTTCAGGGGCCGAAGTGAGAAGTGAATGAATTAAAGCCTCTAGGACTTGGTGGGAGTAATACTGGTAGGGCGCCTGCTCTGCATACACATGACCCTCGGTCACTCAGTAGCACCTCAAAAATATGAAGAAAATATCTAGAGCCCTTGGAACACAGCCCAGCACACATGCACTCAATATAACTGTCAATTCCTTCTGTGTTTTAATGTAAATGAACTTGGTGATGCCTTAGAGGGAACAGCATGGAGGATCAGCTGAAACCTCAGAATGCTTGTGAAAGGTACTTTTAGCTTCCCCCTGGAACATCCAGAAGTGACAGGCAATGCCTCTTGATTAAGCTTGGCAGACGGCTAGTACAGTTGATCCACCTTCATTACTGATCATGCCTTTGGGGGGAGTATACTGGGGTTGAACCCAGGGGTGCTTTACCACCAAGACATCCTCAGTGTTTTTGTTGCTGATGTTTTCTCGAAGTTATTGAGGTTGACCTTGAACAACCTCCCCAATTGCTGGGATTACAGGTTTGTGCAACTGTGCCTGGCAATTAGGCCTCATTTTTAAAATGTCTTGAATGGCGCCATCATCCAATCTGCCTTAAGTATTTGACATTGTCAGTTTCCTTCAGCGAAAACCACATAGAATAAAGATGGATTTAATGACTGAATAAAGTGAGGGAGTGGCTCATCTAAAGAGATTCTTAAAGGATTTAGTGTTGCTTTAAGTCTTTGGGGGAAGGTTTGAGAAACTGATGTGACTCCATTTTTGAAAACAGCATCTTCCTCAAAGCCTGTCTAAGAAAGGGGGCCTGACCCTTGTCCTTGGAAAATCCCACCCTGCTGAGTTGTTTGTGTCCGCAAATAACAGGAGAGATCTGTGGTGCCAGGTGTCCTGACTCAGTTAGCATGCACACCCCTCCTGTCTTAAACTAATCAGTTCAAACGAATCCTCCTCTTGTACTAACCAATCACCCCTACCCAATTTGTTCCCGCCAGGGAATGTGCTAATCAAAGTTAAGAGTTGTTGTTTGATTTTCCCGCGGTGTGAAATGATTTGCTGTATGATGTTGTGACGCAACCTATAAAATATAAATATTTATATAAATATAAAATATAAAACCTATAAAATCTCACTGAACAAAGGACCAGGACTCACTCCCTGGGACCGTTGTGTCGGGAATGATTGTGAGTCCAGGCTGGAGCTTGCAATAAAGACTCTTGTGTGGTTGCATCAGATTGGGCTCCTGGAGGTCTATTGGGGTCCCACGAATCTGCCATTACAGGTTCCGGAAAGGAGCTTTGCTCTAGAGTTAATACTGTCAAGAAGCAGATATAATTTTGTGACGTTTATCTTAATCTTTTCAAGAAGGTGGGAGGGACAAAGAAAGGCACTAAACCTGGATTTTTGTTCATTTTTGCAGTTTGGATGATGTTCAAGTTTTTGTTTTTTGTACTGATGATTTAACTAAAGGGCGCTTAACCATTGAGTTAGCACCCCCTCCTTTTTTTTTTTTTTGGTACAGGGGAATGAACTTGAGGCACTTACACAAGTGAGCCACATCCCCAGCTTTATTTTGCATTTTATTTAGAGACAGGATCTCACTGAGTTACTTACCAAGGCTGGCTTTGAATTCGTGATTCTCCTGCCTCAGCCTCCTGAGCAGCTGGGATTACATGCCTGCCTTGGAAGGATTTTTTTTTTTTTTTTTTTTAGTTGTTGATGGATCTTTATTTTATTCATTTATTTACATGTGGTGCTTAGAATCAAATCCAGTGCCTCATAGGTGTGAGGCAAGTGTTCTTTATCACTGAGCCACAACCCCAGCCCTAGAAGGATTTTTTTTGTGGTGTGTGTGTGTGGTGCTGGGGATTGAACCCATGGCCTTGTGCATGCCAGGTAAGCACTCTACCAACTGAGCTATATCCCCCAGTTGTTTTTTTTTTTTTTTTAAGGTGAGGAATGAAGTGGTCATCTGTAGAAATGACCCTGGATCTAGGTGTGGTTTTTTGGGTTTTCTTCAGAAAGGCAAAAGCTGTTTTGATGCTATTAGCTAGGCCTTGGTGTCCTCCTATTGAACAACTTTGAAAACAAAGCAGGGACCCAGGTTAGTCCGGGGGCAGATTATGTGCCTAGTATGCACAAGGCCCTGTGTTCCATCCCCAGCACTGGAAATAAATTTAAAAAGAAAATTGCTTTGAGGAATGCAGTTTAAGTTCCAGTATAATGTTCCTTAGGGTTTTAGAACCCTGAAAGCAAATTATGGAGAGTTGTTATGCATTTTCTCCCACATTAGCCTGGGGAGAGTAGAAACAGAACTTGACGGTAGTCCCTGAAAGCACCCCCTCTTCCTAGTGACAGTCCAGTCATGCCTGTTCCATCTCATCTCATCGCATTGCTGGGGCAGAGACATACACACTTAAGACAATCCCTTCCTGATTCTTTTCTTTTCTCCTGGTAAATAATCATATTTGCTTTTTTTTTTTTTTTTTGGTACTGGGAATTGAACGCAGGGGCACTTTATCACAGAAGTTATCCTCAGTCATTTTATTTATTTATTTGAGACAAGATCTTACTAAATTGCCCAGGCTGCCCTTGGATTTGAGATCCTCATGCCTCAGCCTCCTGAGTCACCGGGATTACAGGCATGTGCTACCACAACCACCTAGATTTTCTTGGATTTTCTATTTAATTTCTCAGTCCCTCCCTGTTACCTCCAAACTTTTGCATATATTTATTTGTGCTCCTCAATGGTTAACAACTGCTATCTCTTGCATCCAAACTGAGCTTTCCAGTACACTGAATATTGTGGTGTTTCTGGGGCCAGAAGGGCAAGATTATGGGCAAGAGTAAGTAGTTCACCATGGTGGTGCAGGTCTGTAATCTCAGTGACTTGGAAGCTGAGGCAGGAGGATCTCATGTTCAAGACCAGTTTCAATAATTTAGTGAGACTCTAAGCAACTTAGTGAGACCCTGTTTCAAAATAAAAACAAAAAATGGCTGGAGATGTGGCTCAGTGGTAAAATGCCTGAGTTCAATTACTAGTACCAAAAAAAAAAAAAAAAAAAAGGGCGGGGTGGGAAAGAGTAAGCAGTTCTATTTTATTTTATTTTTAAAGAGAGAGAGAGAGAGAGAATATTTTTTTAATATTTATTTTTTTAGTTTTCGGCGGACACAACATTTGTTTGTATGTGGTGCTGAGGATCAAACCCGGGCCGCACGCATGCCAGGCGAGCGCGCTACCGCTTGAGCCACATCCCCAACCCAGCAGTTCTATTTTAAACTCTTGGAATACTTTATGAAATGTATTCCTTCTACTACTACTACTTTTTTTTTTTTTTTTTTCCCCTCTTACACCTTCCTCCTCCTCCTTCTTCCTTCTCCTTCATCTTTTTTTTTTTTTTTTTTGGTACCAGGGATTGAACCCAGAGTTGCTTAACCACTTAGACAATCCTCAGTCCTTTTTTATTTTTTGAGACAGGGTCTTGCTAAATTGCCTAAGACCTCACTAAGTTGCTGAGGCTGGCCTTAAACATGTGATCTTCCTGCCTAGCCTTCCAAGTCACTGGGATTACAGGTGAGCAGCATTATGCCTGGCTCTGTGAAATGTATTCTGTCATGTAGGCTCCAGGGGCTAGGGGTGTATGCAGCTCAGTCACGATGCATGTGCTTAGTATGTACAAGGCCCTGAAACAAAAAAGAGCAGCAAAAATGGTAGGCTTGATACTATAGGTTAATTTAAAATATATTAATAATATTCTAAAGATTAGGTTTGTAGCCAGGTGTGGTGGTTTATACCTGCAGTCCCAGCTACCTGGGAAGCTGAGGCAGGAGGACTACTTGAGCCCAGGAGACTGAGACCACCCTCAACATAGTGAGACACTGTCTTTAAAAAAAAACAAAAAAACCCCCCAAACAACCCAGGGTCTCACACATGCTAGGTGAGCACTCTACCACTGAGCCACAACCCCAGCCCAGGCTTAATTCTTAATGAGTAGGTTTAAAAATAGGAAATTAGAGATTTTTACACAGCCTGTTGTGATTAACAATGAAAGTGACCAAGCTATTCCTTGGTGCCCATGTCTAAGGCAGAAAAAGGGACAATGGGCCAAGCAATGAAGCATCCCCCTTGTCTCCACATTGTCCCAAGAAGAATGAAGGGGCTCCTGAACACATTCTTGGCTATTCATTACACTCACTGCTCTCATGTTTTTTTTTTTTTTAAATCAAATTTATTTATTTATTTTTCCAAATGAATTTATTAATAAGTTTATAGCCAGACAGTTTCTCTTGCAAGGCACTTGAATTTGGGGAGGGAGGCCAAGAACAGAAACAGGGTGGTGGAGAGGAGGGTAGGAGAGAGGGAGGGACAGGGAGGGAGAGAGGCAGAGAGGGAGTGGGGGAAAAGAGGAAGAAAGAGAGGGAAGGTGGGGAGAGGGAGGGAGGGAAGGATAGAGGGAGGGAGAGAGGCAGAGAGGGAGGGAGGGGAAAAAGAGGAAGAGGGAGAGGGAAGGTGGGGAGAGGGAGGGAGGGAAGGATAGAGGGAGGGACTAGGAGAGGTGGGGAGAGGGAGAAAAGGAGAGGAATGAGAGGCAGGGTAGGTGGGGAAGAGGAAGGGAGGGAGAAGGAAGGAGGGGAAGAGGGAGGGAAGGAGGGAGGGAAGTGAAAAGAGAGGGAGGGAAGGGAGAGAGAGAGAGAAAAAGGCACTTGAACTTGGCCTACAGTTTCCTTTATATTGTTTCTGCACGGACAGGATGACAGACTGCAGGAGTTGGCACTGCTCCACCGAGTTCAAGGTACGTTCCTCCCTAACCACAGCACATTCCTGTGGGGTAAGGAGATCAAATCAAAGTCACTCTCCAAAGGCAGCTTCTGCAAGTGCTCAGCTGTCTTTCACTATTCTAAACTCTAGAGGTTTTGCTTATTAACATTATCAGTGTTAGAATGGGGTTTCCATTAATATAAACAGGTTTAAGACATGTAGATTGAGCTGAGGGTATAGCTCAGTGATAGAGCATTTGGGTAGAATGTGTGAGGCCCTGGGTTTAATCCCCAGCACCATTTAAAAAAAAAAAAAAAAAAAAAAAAAAACCAATGTGGGGGCTGGGGCTATGGCTCAGCAGTAGAGCACTTGCCTGGCATGTATGAGGCACTGGGTTCAATTCTCAGCACCACATATAAATAAATAAAGGTCTATCGACAACTAAAAAAAACATTTTTAAAAATCCAGATCAATTAGAATTACTTTACTGGCATTAAAATAGTGTAAAATCTGGTGAGCTTTTTACCTTTCCACACTCAAGATGGCATCCTGGGTTTAATTTTTTTTTTTTTTTTTTTTTTTGGTACTGGGGATTTAACCCAGGGATGCTTAACT
This sequence comes from Callospermophilus lateralis, assembly GCF_048772815.1. Classification (NCBI taxonomy): domain Eukaryota; kingdom Metazoa; phylum Chordata; class Mammalia; order Rodentia; family Sciuridae; genus Callospermophilus; species Callospermophilus lateralis. The sequence goes on along the minus strand of NC_135305.1, from coordinate 116,540,998 downwards.
CCTGAGCTACATCCCTAACCCTTTCTATTTTTTGAGACAAGATCTCACTAAGTTGCTTAGGGCCTTGTTATATTGCTGGCCTTGAACTTGCCATTCTCCTGCCTCAGCCTCCAAAGTCACTAGGATTACAGGCGTGTATCACAGTGCCCTGCCTTGGCTTAATTTTTTAAAAAAATTTTTTAATTGTTGTTCGACACAATATCTTTATTTTAGTTATTTATTTTTACGTGATGCTGAGGATGGAACCCAGGGTCTCACATGTGCTAGGTGAGCACTCCACCACTGAGCCACAACCCCAGCCCAGGCTTAATTCTTAGTCTGATGCCTCACACTGGTGGGAGAATTCTTGGTCAAATCCTGCCACTTGAATATTTTTTCATTTGCTTCTGATGAACCTTCTGTGCAAGGAGTTTTTGGAGAAATAGGATCAGAGGTGGGACTTGGAGTTTTTGGAGTAAGTTGTGTGGCTGTTCTGTGCTTCCTTCTACATGTCCTCACAGGAGGCAGAATTCTATGGGAGATCTGCTTTCATTAACACCTGGCTGACCCCAAGCCAAAGAAGAAATCACAAGGGAAACTAGGAAATGCTTTGAAGTGAGTGAAAATGAAAATACAGCAAAACCAAACTTATAGGATTCCACAAAACCAATGCTTCTAGGGAAATTCTTAGCTATAAACACCCATTTTAGAAAAGAAAAGGAAGGTCTCAAGTCATTAACATAAACCTCCACCTTAAGAAACTAAAATAGAGGAAACGGAACCCAAATCAAATGTAAGGAAACAATACAGATTAGAGCAGAAATAAATGAAATAAGAAATATAAACAAACAAACAAAAAATCAACAAAACCAAAAATGGTGAATAAATGTATGCCAACAAATTAGTTAATTTAGTCAGGCACAGTGGTCATGTCTGTTATCCCAGCAACTTGGGGGCTGAGGCAGGAGGATCACAAGTTTGAGGCCAGCCTCAGCAACTTAACAAGACCCTGTCTCAGAATATAAAATAAAAAGTGCTAAGGATGTGAGGACATTGCTCAATGGTAAAGTGTTCCTGAGCTCAATCTCTAGTATCAAAAAAGAAAAAAAAAGAAAAAGTCTGAAGGTAGCTTTAGACAAACTGAAGTTTAACCCTACAAAGAAAGACCATGTCCTTGTAAGATAGTGAAATCTACCAGATAGTTATGAGAAATCAAGAACAATCTTTCACCAGGTCTTCCAGAAAACAATATAGAAATCTTCCAACTTATTCTATAAGACCAGTATTATCCTGCTACTGAAACCAGAAAAAGTTGTCACAAGAAAACTACAGACCAACATATTTCCGAATATAGCTATAAAGCCCCTTTAGAAACACTGACTCTGTAAAATATTCTTACTGCAGTGAGTCTTAATAAGAATTATTATTGCCTTTAAAAAAGAATATAGCTACTAAAGTCCACAACAAATATAAAACTAAAAAATTTTAGGGCTGGGGTTGTGGCTCAAGCGGTAGCGCGCTTGCCTGGCATGCGTCCGACCCGGGTTCGATCCTCAGCACCACATACAAACAAAGATGTTGTGGCTGCCGAAAAACTAAAAAATAAATATTAAAAAACTCTCTCTCTCTCTCTCTCTCTCTCTCCACTCTCTCTTTAAAAAAAAAAGATTATTTAAAAAAAAAAGTATTAAAAAAAATTTTTAATCTCAGCAAAATACTAGCAAACCAAATCTGCAACATATTAAAAGATATATCATGAGCAAGTGGGATTTATTCCAGATATGCAACACTGGCTGAATAATCAAAAATCCAGAAATTTAGTCCACCACATCAACAGACTACAGAAGAAAAACTCACATGATCACTTCAAGAGACACAAAAATATTGACCAAATCCAAGACCTTTTATTATGAAAGCATTCAACAAACTAGGAAGAGAAGGGATGTTCCTTAACCTAATAAAGGACATCTATTAAAAAAAAATACAGCTAACATTATACTAAATTGAAAAAAACAATGTTTGTCCCTAAGTTTGAGAATAGGAAAAAGATGTATATTTTTGCCATTTCTATTTAACATTATATTACAGGTTTCAGAAAAGACTATTAGGTAAGATAAAAACCAAAAAGCATCCAGATTGGAAAAGAAGAAGTAAAACTATAACTATTTGCACATGACATGATTGTAACTCTAGAAAGTACAAAGGAAAGAAAATCAGAATAATTGAGTTCAGTAAACCTGTAGGATACAAGCTCAAAATTAAAAAAAATTAATTATAGTTTTGTAAAGTAGAAATAATCTGAAAATGAAATTTAAAGAATAATTTAAAAAATGGAATAAAATATTTAGGAATAACTTTAACAAGATCCTAGGCAATACCCAACACTGGGGGAGGAGGGGAGGAAATGGTGTTTGCACTTAAAGTATAAAACTGTTCAAAGAAATTAAGATGACTGAAATAATGAAAATTAGGGACTGGGGATGTGGCTTAAGCGGTAGCTGCTCGCCTGGCATGCGTGTGGCCCGGGTTCGATCCTCAGCACCACATACAAAGATGTTGTGACTGCCGATAACTAAAAAATAAATATTAAAAATTCTCTCCCCCCGCCCCTCTCAAAAAAAAAAAAAAAAAAAAGAAAGAAAGAAAGAAAGAAAATAGCCCATGTTCATGGATAAGAAGACTTAATATTGTTTATTTTTATTTTTATTTATTTTTTTAAATATTGTTTTTATACTGAATACTCTCCACATTGATCTTCAGATTCAATGCAAAACTTATTAAAATTCCAGCTTACCTTTTTTCAGAAAAAAAAACAGGCTGATGGTAAAATTAAAAAAGAAATGCAATTTTGTATAATAAAGAATTCAGCTGACTTTTGTCACTGGTTCCTGGAGGGAAATAGGGAAATGCTAATAAACACACACAGACACACACACACACACACACATATTAGTTGTGGTTGGACATGCCCTAAATTCATGGGGAGAAGGTGTGGAGGCTCGGGTTCAGAACTCTCTCAGACCTTGTGCTGCACCTATCAGACATTAAGCCCATTATGTGTACCAGATCTGTCTGACTCCATGGAGTTTATAACATAACAAATATGATTTGTAATTGCTCCATTGCTACTGATGAGCTCTGTCTCTTGTTTTTTAGTTCATTGGTCACATATCAGCTCCAATGCAAAGTCTATCTTGCTTCTTTTTTTTTTTTTTACCCCCTTTCAATGCTTTATTCACTCAATTACTCAATACAATTTTACTCTATAGGTTCTTTTTTTTCTTTTTTTTTTATTATTAGTTGTTCAAAACATTACATAGTTCTTGACATATCATATTTCATACATTTGATTCAAGTGGATTATGAACTCCCATTTTTACCCCGTATACAGATTGCAGGATCACATCGGTTACACATCCACTTTTTTACATACTGCCATTCTAGTGTATGTTGTATTCTGCTGCCTTTCCTATTCTCTACTATCCCCCCTCCCCTCCCATCTTCTCTCTCTACCACATCTACTGTAATTCATTTCTCTCTTTTTTTCCCCCTTTCCCCTCACTTCCTCTTATATGTAATTTTGTATAACAATGAGGGTCCCCTTCTATTACCATGCAATTTCCCTTCTCTCTCCCTTTCCCTCCGCCCTCTCGTTCCTGTTTAATGGTGATCTTCTTCTCAAGCTCTTCCTCCCTGCTCTGTTCTTAGTTGCCCTCCTTATATCAAAGAAGACATTTGGCATTTGTTTTTTAGGGATTGGCTAGCTTCACTTAGCATAATCTGCTCTAATGCCATCCATTTCCCTGCAAATGCCATGATTTTGTCATTTTTTAGTGCTGAGTAATATTCCATTGTGTATAAATGCCACTTTTTTTTTTTATCCATTCATCTATTGAAGGGCATCTAGGTTGGTTCCACAGTCTAGCTATTGTGAATTGTGCTGCTATGAACATCCATGTAGCAGTATCCCTATAGTACGCTCTTTTAAGATCTTTAGGGAATAGTCCGAGAAGGGGAATAGCTGGATCAAATGGTGGTTCCATTCCCAGCTTTCCCAGGAATCTCCATACTGCTTTCCAAATTGGCCGCACCGATTTGCAGTCCCACCAGCAATGCACAAGTGTACCCTTTTCTCCACATCCTCGCCAGCACTTGTTGTTGTTTGACTTCCTAATGGCTGCCAATCTTACTGGAGTGAGATGGTATCTTAGGGTGGTTTTGACTTGCATTTCTCTGACTGCTAGAGATGGTGAGCATTTTTTCATGTACTTGTTGATTGATTGTATGTCCTCCTCTGAGAAGTGTCTGTTCAGGTCCTTGGCCCATTTGTTGATTGGGTTATTTGTTTTCTCATTGTTTAATTTTTTGAGTTCTTTGTATACTCTGGATATTAGGGCTCTATCTGAAGTGTGTACAGACCTGGAATTTCATTTAAAGGATAATATTTTCTCTGTTATGAAAGGCTTGATTTTTGTCATCAAAATAAAAATAGTGGGGCTGGGATTGTGGCTCAGTGGTAGAGTGCTCGCCTAGCACACATAGGGTCCTGGGTTCGATCCTCAGCACCACATAAAAATAAATGAATGGAATAAAGGTATTGTGTTCAACTACAACTAAAAAAATAAATATTAAAAAAATAAAAATAGTAAGGTAGGACTGGGGGTGTAGCTCACTAGTGGGTCACTTACCTAGAATGTGCAAGGTATTTGGTTTGATCCCCAGCACACATGTGAGTGTGCATGTGCGCATGCATACACACACAAATTAGTAGTAATTATAATTTACAAAGCACATTTGAGTGTTATGTGTCATGTACTAAGCTAGTAGTTCCAGTAGATAATTAACTTTATTTAATCTTCACGATAACCTGTGTGATAGGTACTAATATTATCACTGCTAGAATTTGGATCTGAAATATCCCTTAAAGGACCACGGGTTAAGGGCTTGGTCCCTAAGCTGTAGTGCTTTTGGGAGGTGGTGGAAGCTTTAAGATGTGGGGTCTACTTATAAGAAATTAAGTCTGCAGGAAGTCGTTCCTTGGAAGGAGATCCTTTGAAGACATTGATTCAGCTCTGGTAACTGCTTCTATGTCAGGTTCTGACACCTGACCCCCTTCTTTCTTCTGCTTTCCGGTCCCTATGAGGTGAGCAATCTTTTCCTGTAGGTGCTTCCTACTATGATGTGCTCCCTCATCACAGGCCCCAAGCAATATGGCCATTTGATCATGGACTAGACCTCCGAAACTGTGGGCTAGAATAAATCTTTCCCCTTATAAATTATCTCAGGTATTTTGTCACAGTGATGCAGACTAAGAAAATCACCCATTTTAATTTTTTAAATATTTATTTATTTTCTTACGTGGTGCCGAGGATCCAACCCAGGGCCTTGAACATGCCAGGCAATCGCTCTATCGCTGAGTCACAACCACAGCCCCAATGACCTACTTTTTAATTTAACTTTTGGTGGTGCTGAGGATCGAACCCAGGGCCTCACAAGTGCTAGGCAAGTGCTCTACCACTGAGCCACATCCTAGTCCTTATCAACCTTCCTCCCTCCATCACCCTTTCAAAAATTAGGAAAATAAGTAGGAGAGCTGGATTCAAAGCCAGGTAGGTGTATTAGCTTGCCTGGGCCGCTATTAACAAAATACTAGAGACTAGACAGCTTAAATAGCAGAAGTTCATTTTCTTTCTTTTTTTTTTTTTTTAGAGAGAGAGAGAGAAAGAGAGAGAATTTTAATATTTATTTTTTAGTGCTTGGCGGACACAACATCTTTGTTTTGTATGTGGTGCTAAGGATCAAACCTGGGCCGCACGCATGCCAGCAAGCGTGCTACCACTTGAGCCACATCCTTAGCCCCAGAAGTTCATTTTCTTACAATCCCAAAGCCTGGAAGTCCAAGATTAAAGTGCCAACGTGGTCAGTTTGGTTGCAGAATCTAATATTTTCTCAGAGGCCCCATCTCCATATATAGCTGTCTTAGGACTTTAAAATATGAATTTTGGGGAGGTGGACACAAACATTCAGTCCAAAACACCAGCAACTGTTTGGCACCAAAGCCTGGGAAGACATAGCTGCAAAGTGGTCAAAACCTCTGTTTTTTTCCGGATACTATTATTAGGATAGATGTGGGAAGTGGGGAGGGGGTGAATACTTTGCTTCACTTGTTGATCAAAAACAAATCCAAGTGGGGCTGACAAGTTTTTAGACATCTAACAACAGATCTCCCACAGGGCTTTGTTAAGGAACACTAGAAAGGTTTCCTGGATCTAGAAGTCCCACTAAAATTGGAATTTAGACAAAAAGGGAAGGCATTTGGAAGAAGAAAAAAACAATCCCAGTGACCTCAGAAGCCATGACCCAGAACAGTGTTTTAAAATTAATCCCCCAAATCAAAGATGGTTTGCTGTGGGGCCTAGCAGTTTTTCCAGCTGATGGCAACAGGTGAAGGGAAAGTTTTTTTCAAGTTTCTCCAAATATGTGTTTGAGGCAATTTCTTTTTGTGGTCAGATTGTTTGGGTCCGATCACTGTTCTAGGAAGGAATGAAAACTAGCTACAGAAGTATTTCAAACCTCTTTTCATTTCATTCCTCCTTCTTTGCAAAAGTACTAAAGGTATTTGGGACATTTGCTTGCATTAAAATCATTTACTTAAAGGACTCCTGGTGTGTGTTCAGACAAGTAAGACATTCTTGTCAGTTTTAAGGGGTGGGGGTGGGGGGTGGAGATTGTATTGATAGTCCCAAGTACCTTTAGGTCCAACACCTGCTCTAATTAATTTGCCTCCTGAACACCAGTAAATACTAAAATGTTCACTGAGTATAATGGAATCAGTATTCACAAAATACAAATTTTTAGACAATGACAAGGGACCACAAAATAACTGCAATTTTAAGCTTTTGGACAATTTGGTTTAGTAAGTGATTCTTTCTAGAAGTGTTTGAATGTATTTTTTTTTTTAAATCAGAATTTTCTGTTTGTTATTTTAATCTTTCCTGATCAGAGACTTAAAAAAAAAAAACCCAAAAAACCCAACTTTTTTTTTTTCCTGGACATGGATCAAAAACTTAAACTGAATTTCTTAAGATCCAAAAGGGGAGGTAAAGCTGTTTTGGGCTGAATTAGAAGACCATGGAAATAGTGACAAGAGAGTGTTAACTATCCAGAGAATAAGTAAAGTTGTTCCACCCTATCCAGGAGGAGTAGAACTGGGGCTAATATTTACTATCAGACTAGTTCTTGCTAGCATTATCTACAGGCCAAAGAGACTTCTAGGTGGCTTTGCTTTTTATCAAACAGAATACGCCCAAGGCCACAGTAACAAATGGGACTGCCAGTCAAAATGAAGGTCATACCATTAAAAAGATGTTGTGTGTCTAGTCAACTCTGACCAAATCTGGCTTATTGCCTGTTTTGTAAATAAAACATTGTCTCTCTTTTTTCTTTCTTTCTTTTTCCCCCCTGTAAATGAAGTTTGATTGAAACAGTGAACTCATCCTTTCATTTAAATATTGTCTTGGCTGCTTTTGTGCTAAAATGACAGAGTTGAGAAGTTATAAGAGAGGTCATATAAGGTCATCAAACCTAAAATAGTCACTATCTGGCCATCTGCAAAAAAGGGCCTCAAGTTGTCCTTTCCCCACCTCCTCATCTACTGGCCTAGGTGGGATGCTTGCTGTATCAGGTATTACATGAAGTCAGTTGAAGAAGTGACCACTCAAGCTCTGATCTGATTGTTTTTCCTCCAGCACAATGAACTTTGCCATCCATTAAAGCTTGAGCCACAGACTGAAATAAAATGATATAAAGGTTAAAGCATACCTATTTTCAATTAGCAGAAGCCAGAAAAGAATACAGGAAATTTATTTTTAAAACTTTAAATAAGTAATTAACTAGAGGGAATCTTCTTTAACTTGATCTTTTCTTCTATATTTGAAAAGTATTTCATCTTTGTTAAAATTTCCTTGGCTTTTTCAAAGTCATCTGAAATAAACAAGAGACATTGACGTCAGGCTTCATTTTAAGCAAGAATAAGACCTACTCTGGCAACCAAGGCAGCTAGATCAAAGCCAAGCCTGGGTCGTTGGAGGGGCCCTCAATTACTCAGAAAATCAGCAAGGGGGAGTGAGGACATCTGAATTATTAAGGAGACAAAGAGATAACCAAAAGGAGGCAAGAGCACATGTTTACAGGGTTTGGATAAATCTGAGGAAATGACTCTCTTCAGGAGGGTCCCAAATAATAAATGGACTGTGTTTTAACAGTTTCCCGTAACACATATGGTGGTAGCCCTGCGGAGGCCGTAGAAGAACCAGGTGCTTCTCTGAAGACAGGTGCCAAGGCACAGAGCTGTCCTCAGGTGGCTTTCAGTCTCTGAGAATGATGCCCTAAGCTGGTGGCTTTCAAGTGAGCGTGATTTTGCCTCCAAGGGAACATCTGACAATGTCTGAGGCATTTTTAGTTGCTGTAACCTGGAAGGTGTTACTGGCATCTAGTGGGTACAAGCCAAGGATGCTGCTAAATACCTTAAAGTGCAAAGGACAGCCCTTTATGACCAAGAATTATCTGACTCAAATGTTGATAATGTGGGGCTGGGGCTGTAGCTCAGTGGTAGAACGCTTGCCTCGCACGTGTGAGGCACTGGGTTTGAGCCTCAGCACCACATAAAAATAAATAAAATAAAGGTATTGCGTTCATCTACAACTAGAAAAAAAATTTTAAAAAATGTTGGTAATGCTGAGGTTGAGAAAACCAGACTTAAATAAATACAAAATAATGTGATGAGTGCTGAAGTGAAGATGTTACAATTATCCATATTGAAAATTATCAGAAAAAATTTCAGAATACATAAATTATGATGCTATTTATACAAAGATTAAAAAAATATGCAAAAGTAAGTGATTTACTGTTATATCCATTAAAACTACAAGAAAAGCAATGGAATGATTAGCAAAGGGCCTGCAGGGAGCTTGGAACACCATTTCTTTCTTTTTTCTTTTTTTTAAATTTAGAGACAGAGTCTCACTGAGCAGGGCACTGAAGAACTGCCTCAGCCTCCCCAGCTGCTGGGATTACAGGCATGCACCACCATGCCCCGCTATCCTTACTTTTTTAATATTTATTTTTATTTTTTTAAAATATTTGTTGTTTAGTTGTAGTTGGACACAATATCTTTTAATTAGCTAATTAATTTATTTTTATATGGTGCTGAGGATCGAACCTAGGACTTTGCCTGAGTTAGGCGAGAGCTCTACTGCTAAGCCACAACCCCAGCCCTTAGTATTTATTTTATTGTATTTATGTATGTATATAGGCATGTATATATTTATTTATTTTGGTACTGGGGATTGAACCCAGAGGCACTTTATCACTGAGCCACATCCCATCCCTTTTTATTTTGAGTTAGGATCTCACTAAGTTTCTTAGGGCCTTCTTCAATTACTGAGGCTGGCCTTGAACTTGCATTCATCTTGCCTCATCCTCCTGAGCTGTGGGATTACAGATGTGCACCACTGTATCTGGCAACTTTTTAAATATCCAAATATCTGAAAATTAGGGTAAAACATATAGTTTATCAGGTTATTTATTTATTTATTTTTTGGTGGTGGAGGGGTATGAACCCAGGGCCTCACACATGCTAGGTTAAGTGTTCTATACTGAGTCTTATCCCTGGCCCTTCACTTCACTAACTTATATGTCATTATATTTATATAGTGAGGCTTTTTTTTTTTTTTTGGTGGTAATGGGAATCAAACTGAGGGCGTACTATGCTCTATCACTAAGCTATATATCCCAGCCCAGCCTGCATCTTTTTATTTCTTTCCTTTTTTTGAGAGTCTTACTGTTGCCTTTGGTCTTGAACTCCTGGGCTCAAGTGATCCTCTAGCCTTAGCCTCCCAAGTAGTGGCTTACAAATATGTGGCACTGAGTATGGCTGGGGGTCTTGTCCTTGACCCCACCCCATACTGGATTGCACACAGAGACTCTCTACCACTCAGCCACCCTCAGGCTCGTTTGTTTTCTTTTTGAGACAGGGTCTCACTAAGTTCCCAGGCTAGCCTCAGACTTGTGATCCTTCTGTCTCTTCTTCCTGACTAGCTGAGAATACAAATGTGAGCCACAGCACCTGGCTTCTATTATTGTTTTGAACAAACTTGTTTGTTAGATCAATTGAGAATGAAAAAAAAAAAGTATTTGACATTCATTTATTCCTTTTCCAATAATCTTCTTTCCTCTATGAAGACCCAAATTTCAGACCCATATCATTTTCTTCTATTTCTTTTTTTTCCTGCAGTGCTGGGGATCAAATCCAGGGTCTTGTGCATGCTAGGCAAGTGCTCCATCACTAAGCCATACTCAGTCTTTCCTTCTCTCTAAAGAACTCCTTTTAGCTTTAGGCACCAAATTCCTTTAGTTTTTGTTCCTCTAAGAAAGTAGTTTTCCATCAGATTTGAAGGATGATACCATAGTACAGAATTCTAGGTTGATAGACTTTAAATAGTTCACTTTTTTTTTTCTTTTTTGGTCCTGCTGGGGATTGAACCCAGGGCCCTATGCATGCAAGATAAGCACTCTACCAACTGAGCTATATCCCCGGCTCAATATTTCACTTCTATACCTTACCTTATTTTCTTTCTAAAATGGAATGGAAGTGCCTTCCTCCTATTTAATGTTTCACTGGGATATTTCTGTTTTTGGTTCACAGTTTGTTCCTATAGCAAGACTATAGAAGTATAATTATAGCAAGAAGTATAATTCATACATATTTTATATTTCCAGGTACCTATCAGAGGATAAGTATATAAAAGCTACTCATTGAATGAACAGTTATGCCTCAATGCTTAAAATTTCTTTCCATATTTAACAAAGTCATAAAATAGAATACCTTGTTCAAAAGCTCTGCTCACGTTGTCAATACATTCTTTCTGTTTAGCTGAAAGAGAAACCATTATCTTAGTTTTTCTATTTAAATAGACTCATAATACCACTTTATAATCATCTAGCTTTAAACAGGCAGGAAGCTTAGATTCAAGATTATGGTTTCATAACCTTTGTTTCTGAATATACCTCAATGGTGGCTGCAGTTTCATGCAGTACCAGGCCAGGCGGCTGAGGGAGGAGGATCACAAGTTTGAGGCCAGCCTCAGCAGCTTAGTGAGACCCTGTTTCAAAATAAAAAATAAAAAAGGCTATGGGTGTAATTCAGTGGTAGAGCACCCCTGGGTTGAATCCAAGTACTACCTCCAAAAATAAACACAAAAAGAAAAAATAAAAAGAAGCAACACTGGCTGAACCTCATTACACTGTTTTTTTTTTTTTTTTTGTATCAGGGATTGAACCCAAGAACGCTCAACCACTGAGCGACATCCCAAGTCATCCCCAGCCCTTCTTATTTTTTATTTTGAGATAAAATCTTGCTAAGTTGCTAAGGCTGGCTTTGAACTTGTGATCCTTCTGCCTCAGCTTTCTAAGCTACTGATTAGAGGTGTGTGCCACTATACCAGGTTACACTGTTTTTTAGCCCATGGAAGGTCTGAGAGGCAATCGCTGAGATTTATAAAATTGTAGGAAATCAAATTTAAAAAAAAGGGATAGGAGGAGTGCAATAGTTTGGATAAGAATCTTCCAGAGGTCCATGTGTTAGAGGCTTGGTCACTAGCCCTATTGGCAAATGGTGGAACTTAGGAGGCGAGGCCTAGTGGAAGGCAGTTAGGTCATTGTGGGTCACTCTTTTTGCTTCCTGGTTTCTCTGAGGGGAGTAGCTTCCTCCACTGTATTCTTCTGCCATGATGTGCTGCCTCACCATGGGCCTCCAGAACAGTTGGGTCAACCAAACATGAATGTAGACTTTCAACGGGGCATGGAAATGCACGCCTGTACCTACAGCAACACGGAAGGCAGGAAAATAAAAAATTCGAGTCCAGCCTCGGCAACTTAGCAAACCCCTAAGCAACTTAGCGAGACCCTGTAGCAAAATAAAAACAAAATGGGCTGGGGATATAGCTCAGTGGCCAAGCATTCCTGGGTTCAATTTCTAGTAATCCCCTCCATAAGAGACTGATACCTCTAAAAATGTGAGCCAAAATAAGCCCTTTTTTTTTTTTAATTTGTAAGCCTATAACCTCAGGTATTTTGTCAGAGATGGAAAGCTGAATAACACGGGACAAGGATATGCCTCATTGCCTCCAACAAGTAGTCTTCCAGATTTCAGTGAAAAAATTAACACCTGAGCATCACCTATCAGCAGGGCACACCAAGTGTTTTAGGAAGCTATCTCATATTTCTTTTGCTTCTTCATTGGAAAATGTGGAATTTTAAAAATTACCGAGTTTTCCAGATATAAATAATACCAATCATTTATACAGTGCCTTCTTTCAAAGAACTTTGAAATACATCATATTACCAAGGTAGTTAAAGATAGATAGGGAGGGAATTGTCCCATGACTGGGAACTGCAGGAGCTGGGAAAAGAAGCCCAGGCACCTGACTTCCAGCCCAGTGTTTGAATCTTGCCTCTTGAATAGCAACTGGCATCAACGAAAGAGTCCTGGATGGTAAGTCCACAGGCTCTGAAGTCCTGATCCCAAAACTAACTGGTTCTGTGACCTTGTACATTTACTTAATAAGGCCTGACTGGTACAGGCTGGGAGGAAATGTAGGAATTAAATCTAAATCAAGGTCCGTTCTACATGCTCGAAGTCAAGAACTAGACTAAGTGTGTGACCTGCTTTTTTTATCTTTACTCATTTCCTTACAACAAGCAGTACTAATAGTTTCTGTTTTATGAATGAGGAAACTGAGGCCGAGATGCGTGAAGTCACTTGCTCAAGGTCACATAAAAAAGTCAGAAGCAGTGGTGGCAATAGACCTACGTCTCCTTCCCCTCAGAGCTTCATGCTGCCTTGCTTTCTGAAGCAGCAAGCCCTTCTGATTGCATGCTCTGGGTCTCTCCTTTCTGCACATCACCCACTCCTAATGCTATTAAAACAGTTGACAGTCTCCTCACTACAACTTCTATTTTATAGTCTTTAATTTTTTTTGCTATTATTCACTCATTTGATAAATATTTCCTGAGTTCCTGTTATGCTCTGAGTACTGTAGTGTGAGCTGAAGATGTGAGGCATAGTTTCTGCTTCTTCAGAAATCTAGTGGGGAGATCAATATTGTTCAAATAATGTCACACAGAAGTGTATAGTTATAACTGTGATTAATCTTATACAGGAGAGGTATAGAGGTCAAAAAAGGCTTCTCTGGGGAGTGGTGACTGCTCCCAGATCTGAAGGAGTTAACTTAGATGGGGTCTGGGGGAGATGAGGATTTTGGGCAGCAACCACAACATATGCAAAGGTGCTGGAATAGGAGGGTGCCTGGTACAGATGAGGAAATGGAGGCCACTGTGTCTATAGTGAAGCGGACAAAATGGAGAAGAGGCCAGAGCATACGGGGTCTTATAAGCCATGCTGAAGATTTTGGTTTTGCCAGGTGTGATGGTGCGCACCTATAATCTCAGTGATTCAGGAGGGTGAGGTAGAAGGATCACAAGTTTAAGGCCACCGCTGACAGCTTAATGAGACCCTGTCTCAAAATTAAAAATAAGAAGGGCTGGATATATAGCTCAGTGGTAGAGCTTCCCAGGGTTCAATCCCCAGTTACTCCCCCCCCCCCCCCCCACCAAAAAAAGTTACTCAGGAGACAAGGTAGGAAGAGATAATTTGAGTTCAGAAATTCAAGACCATCCTGGGCAACATAGTGAGACCTTGCCTAAAATAAATAAATAAATAAACAAAAAAATAAAAATTAGTTTTAAACCCGAGGACAGTGAGAAACCACTTAAAGCTTTTTAGGAAGGTCAAGGATGGTGATTAATTTGGGTTTCAAAAAGATTACACAATGACAGGAATATTTAAATCTGGCAGACGGACCAGTTAGAAGCTACTGCAGTTGTCCAGGTGAACGGAATGGTACTTGGAACAGGGTTGTAGCAGTGAAAATAGTGATGGGTGGGATGGATGAGACACATTTAGGTCACTCTTTAAGCCTTGTTGATGGATTGACTATGAAGGGAAGAGAGAATTAACTTGTTATGATATCTGTTAAGGATTTATAATTGTTCAGCTCTATGGTGTCATACATGTAACAGAGGGAACACTGGAAGAGGCACAGGTGATTTGGTGGAAAGGTAAAGAAAGGAGACACATAACTTTCAGTTTAAACATGCTGGGTTAGAATATATAAACTTCACAAAGACACAGACCATGTCTTTTTTGTTCCTTCCTATTTTCTACGTCATTTATAGTGCTTGATACATAGTAGGCAGACTATAAATATTTGAAAAAGTGCATAAGCACATATAATCTGTATGAGAACCTGGGAGTCTTTTCTAAGTGGAATGGTTAATTTTATGTGTCAACTTGGATAGGCTATGGTGCTTCGGTGTTGATCAACTCTGGTCTACACCAGGCTTGATGGCTCATACCTCTAACCCAGCTAGCTACACAGGAGGGTGGGGCAGGAGGATCACAAGTTCAATGCCAGCCAGGGCAACTAATGAGAACCTGTCTCAAAATAAAGAATAAAAAGGGGGACTGGGGTTGTAGCTTAGTGGTAGAGTGCTTGCCTTGCATGTGTGAGGCACTGGGTTCGATCCTCAGCACCACATACTGGGGATATAGCTCAGTGGTAAAATATCACTGGGTTCAACCACCAGTACTAGGAAACGATAATAACAATGGTCTAGATGATAACTGTGAAGGTGTTTTTTATGTGATTAATATTTATGGGGCTGGAGTTGTGGCTCAGTGGTAGAGTGCTCACCCAGCATGTGCGAGACCCTGGGTTTGATACTCACCACCACATATAAATAAAGGTATTGTATGCAACTACAACTAAAAAATAAATAAACATTAAAAAAAAAATATATATATATATATTTATAATCAGTTGACTTTATTGTATTTATATTTTTGCAGTCCTGGAGATCAAACCCAGGGCTTTTCCCAAGCTCAGCAAGGGTCTACTACTGAGCTCCATCCTCAGCTCTCAGTTGACTTAAGTAAAGTTAACCTTGGTAACATGGGAGGGCGTCCTCCAATCAAGTAAACACATTAAACAGAGAAAGAATTCTGCTTTAAGACTTAACATAGAAACTTGACCTGAGTTTCTAGCTTGCTGGCCTGCTCTATAGATTTTAGATGTGCCAGACCCCACAATCATTCAGGCCAACTCCTTCAAATAAACCTATCTGTATAATATGGGTTTTCTAGAAAACCCTGACAGATATACTATGGAATAAAGTAAGAAACAAACCCATTCAGGATCAGAAGGTCAGAATTTCAAGGTTTGTCCTGTTGCATATCTACTTTGTGACCTTGGGTGCCTGTGCTTGGTGATCTTGGACGTTTCTGCCAACTTCTGAAGCCCATTTTACTTGTTAGAGATAAAAATAGTATCTAAATCATATTGTGAGTAAAAAAGATCACTGCAGTGTACAAAATATAATTATGTTCTTGGTTTAAGGCTGCCTTCTAGCTGGGTACACTGGCACATGCCTGTAATCCCAGCTACTCAGGAGACTGAGACAGGAGAATCAAAAGTATATGGCCAGCTTGGGCAACTCAGTGAGGCCCTATCTCAAAAAATAAGAAGGTCTGAGGATGTAGCTCAGTGGCAGAGCAATCCTGGGTTCAATGCCCAGTATCAAAAAATAAACAAAACAACAACAAAAAAACTGCCTTCCACATGGTTAGAGACATTGCAAGTTTAACCTCCAAGCAAAACTGGTTTTAGTATGATTAAGGAAAAAAAATATATTCCTTGATTCCTTATTATGTCCAATGTGCTGGCAAGTGCTCTACCCTTGAGCCAGAATCCCAACACCCAACATGTACTCTATGTCCATTTTTTCATTTAATCCCAGACATGTACGCATAACAACGATAAAACACATTCAATATTTGCTCTTTTACCTTGTATAATGGATTCAATTTCGTTTACGGCAGCTTCACTTTGAACTTCTGCAAGTTTTTCATTGATTTCCATTATTTCCATGAGGAATTGACTATCCATTTCATAATCTGTCCCTTTAGGAATCTCTATCCCATGAAGCTTTAGCTATTGAAGCATAGAGCAAGGAAAATAAGATTGGTTAGAGAAACTATGACCAGAGTCATGTAAATCTTGCTTACCCATCAGAATAAAATACCACTCATGGGGAACACTTGATCTGTCTCAATAATGAAAGTGTGAGGTAGGCTGTCAAAAGCCTGAACAGAGACAGGAGTTCTGAAACAGCATCCCACCTTATGTTACCTGGAACTGTGTGGCCCTGAGGCAGGCAGTTCTCCATTTGGAATTTAAAATAGATGTTTGTAAACTTTCTATTCAATTCTAAAATTTTCTGGATTCTAAGATGTTCTTGGGAGGAAAAAAAAAAAAAAACCCGAAGTTACTCTTCCCTAAAAACTATCATTATCAAATCCTTGAAATTTATAGAAAATGATTAAAACAATGCAATTGGGCAATTAAGATTTACAAAGAATACTCTGAAAATACACTTGTATAATATTTTTTCTTTCTTTGTGTACGATCTCTGAGTCTAAATATCACTGGGTTCCTGGACTTGCTAAGGTCTCAAGCACACTTCTGCTGAATACAGGGGGAAGTTATTCATAAAAGACTCGAGAAATCACCTTACAAGGTATAGTCCCCTGCTCAGGGGGGCCAGCAGGGTCTTATAGGCATCATTCACCAGGGTTGAATGCTTCTCTGAGAAGTCCTTTTCAGTCTGTTAGTAGAGAAGAAGACAGTCATTGAAATCTGCCTTCTCATTCACAAACTTTTATAATAGGCTGATAGGCAGGCACCTAAGGAACTGGCCAGAGTAGAACTGGTGCTGGGTGAGGTGTCTTTAATTTTAGTTCATGAGTTCTAAGTTGTCTGTGTAATCAGACAAACAATGTGAGGGAATGACATTTCCAGGGCCTGCTTGGCTGGGGTCCCGCTGCCACAGGGTGGAGCTGGTAGTCTAACTTTGTCCCTGATAATCAGTTAATCACAGGCCACTGCTACCTACCCAGTGTATAGGTGTCTGGGGAATAAGGGGGTGGTCAATAAATTACCTGAGATCTCTGGCTGAAGAAATCTGGGTGGACAAGACGCTGTAGTTGCTGAAACCTGTGCTGGAGTTTTTTAGTGTTAACTCTGAAGGAACGGTTGCTAGAAGGAAATTGGGAGATAAAATTCATGTCACAGATGTTTATAGATTTATATGTTATGAGACTGGCTCTTATAGGGAAGATGTAATCAACATGAAGAGAGAGAATTTCAAAAAGTGGTAGGTGCTATGAAGGAAAGTTGAACAGGGTCAGAGAAAGTGACAATGTGTGGAGAGAGATGACATTTGAGCTAAATTCTGAATGATAAAGCTGATTAATCAAAGATCAGAGGAAACTGTCATCCAGCAGAGAGAACTTCAAGTGCAAAGACTCTGAGATGGGAGGCAAGATTGGAAACTTAGCAGGGCCTGGTGCTGCACGCCAGGAAATCATAATCTCAGCAGCTCAGGAGGCTGAGGCAGGAGGATCACGAATTCAGTCAGCCTCAGCAACAGCGAAGCACTAAGCAACTCAATGGGACCCTGTCTCTAAATAAAATACAAAATAGGGCTGGGGATGTGGCTCAGTGATGGAGTGCCCCTGAGTTCAATCCCAGGTACACCTTCTTCCACACAAACACAAATTGGAAACTTGACAACTTAAAAAGTCGGGTTACTACAGCCCATCACAAGTGCTCAGTGACTGGTGGGAGCAGATTAGGGGAAGGGGCATTCTGAAATCTAACCTATCTTTCCAACGTGCAGGTTCCTTCAACCCAGTCTCCCACTTTAACCCAATCTCCTTCTCTTCCAACTCCCAGAACCTGCCTTACTTGCTTACCAGTTCAGCTCTACCCACACCTCTCCAGGCTACTCAATCTTCAGAATAATGAAGGGAAAAACCCCATTGGACCCTCTTCTTCCAATTTCCATTTTGTCCTTGGAGCTTGCCAACAACATTTTTCTGTCTTTATTCCCGTGAGTAATAAAGACAGTAAAGCCGCCTTGATGCTGGGGACCGAACACCAGGGCGTCAAGCATGCTAGACAAAGGCCACATCTCCGACCCTCACTCTCTAATCTTGGACTCCACATCGATACTTCTTTTTTAAAAGTCTCAACCCAGCTCCAACTTCCGGAGCCTTTCCCTTCTCTCAAGTTCGGCCCCTCATCTTCCCTTCTCAGTCAGGAAGCTCTGGCCCCTCAAGTTTCCCTCCCCAGTCACCCTCGATTTCCTCCATTCCCCGCCCCTCCCCTTTCCTCTCCAACCTCAAACGCCCCTTCCCTTAGTCCCCGCCCCTCAGTTTCCCCTCTTGGAGACCCCTCCCCGACCTCGCTCTCTAGGGCTCCACCCACTATCTTAGCAGCCCGGCCTTCCCACTCCCAAGCCCGATCGGCCCTCCTCTCACGCAGGCCAGCCCCAGACGTCTCTCCCGTCCCGAGCTCCTTTACCAATCCATGAGGCTGAAGAAGTCTCGAGTCGGGTCCGGCGGCTGCAGCGCTCGGCACTGGTGGCAGAAGAACCCGTCCCCCCGCCCGGGGCTGCCGCAGTTCCAACACCTCGCCGAACCGCTTCCCTCTTCCGACGCAGCATGGCAGCTTAACACTCTCCTTCCGGGGACCCCTGCGGGCCGCAACCCCCATAGCCGAAACAACACCTGGGCCCTCCCGCCCCACATCTGGCCCGTGGCCTATCTGGCCGCGGTCATGTGTTGGGGAGAAAAGCCGAGAGCGTAGCCGCACACACGAGTGCTGCTGATTGGTTGGAGAGCTGAGGGGGCGAGGTCTCCTGGAGGGCACTTGGACGCTGAGTTCCGCTTGCGTTCTAAACTACAATTCCCAGTAAGCATTGAGGCCACACGCGTTGGTTACATCCGCTGCTCCTCATTGGTCGGGCTTCGGCGGAGGGTGTTTTGATTGGCTGAGGGTGGAGTTTGTATCTGCAGGTTTAGCGCCACTCTGCTGGCTTCGGCTGCGGAAAATTTGCGGCTTCAGGTGGGCTCACGCGGTGAGTCATAGTGGAAAACTTAACTTGGGTGCTTGGGGGTTCGAATTCCATTCCCAGGGTCTTAGCAAGGGGAGTCTCCCGAGCTTCCGCATTTCTGGATTTTTTTTTTGATCTGGAGGGGGGAGCGCGTGGGCGACACTCTTCCTTTGTAGCTAATCTTCGAGGTGAAATTTACTTTCCCTCTTACTACAAGTTGAAACAGGCCTGGATGTACAGGATGAGAAAGAACAGAGTTGTGCTTCTCAATACCAGAGCGGAGTTACTTTGTAAAGACTTCTATAAACATAAGTAATTATTGCCATTCTTTAGATTCAATCTCTAAAAAATACTTCTTGAGAACCCAATCTTAACTGCTAGGTGCTGCAGGAACTAGAAACGCAGTTAGTAGGATATTCTAAGTGTTCATAAGTTAAGTGTGTGGGATGGGGTGGCAAGGAATGGATAGGAGAGGACCAGTCCTCGCTGGGACTCAGTTTCTCTATTTGAAAGAAAGGTTGTTTGGCATTCGGAAGGCCTCTTGATTTCCTTGGGACTGAAATTCTGTTCCTAGTCTTATAGATTTGCTTTGGTTACTTTGTTTTTTCACTCACCACTGGTATTCCATTAAAAATAGCTCTCCATTAGCAAACATTTTGAGGGGAGGAACTTTACATGCATTACCTCAGTTATTCACGGTTCATCTGTTTTTTTTCAAATGAGGAAGCGGGTTCAGAGAGGTGATTTATTGAAAGCTCACTACTTGTCAGGCTGGAGAATTATTGCTCAACAAAACTGCAGAGGGGCTTGGGATGTAGCTTAGTTGTAGAGTGCATGCTTAGCATGTATGATGTCCTGGGTTCCCCAGCTTTGGAGGGAGGGGTACAGGGAAGCATCAGAGGGATTCAGCTTGGCTGAGGCAGTATTAGACCAGCAGGTCCTGGAGTAGTAGATTCCGCCATGGCATCACTTTCCTGAATATGTTTGAAGGATAACCATCTGGACCTTTGTATCTCCAAACCTATGTAAATACAGTTAGTATGAGTATAGCTTTTTACTGGCCCAGAGTGTGGGTTCAAGGAAATGTACCTTTTTATTTTGAAAAAGAAAATCTGATTAGATCATTGAAATTTTCTTTGGCTTTATTGGTGATTCTGAAAACTCAGAGTCTATCAAGTGAATTAAAGGGTCAGAGGCTCTGTTATGATCTCCTGTGATCCAAGCATTCCTTTAAGATTCCATCAAGGCTGGAAAGTCTTTGGATGCTGCAACATTGAGCCTCGTGTTACTTAGCATCAAAAGGGTTAGGTTGGGCTGGGGCTGTGGCTCAGCAGTAGAGCGCTCGCCTTGCCTAGCACATGCAAGGCCCTGTGTTCCATTCTCAGCACCCCACATGAAAAAATAAAATTAAATAAAGGTATTGTGTCCAACTCCAACTGAGAAATAAAAGAAAAAAAGGGTTAGGTGGATTTGTCTAGAGCAGTCCTCTTTGGGTTCTGCCTCATTAAGTGAACTTGCCTTTAGTTAGGTGTCAGGGAACCTAGACTGAACAAATAGGACTTAATTCCAACCCTACTGGAGAATACCCTGGGTATAAGGGGCACAGACATTTTATGCAAATGATTTCCCTAAAGTGGTAAAGGGAGTTACTGTACAGTTTCTTTTTATCAGTCTTGTATTCCATGTCCCTTGACCCTTTCTTTTCTTTTCCTTTCAAAGCATATATGAAATTTAAATGCATTATTGATATATATTAATACATTTGTATCCTAATTTTCAATAATTGGATGCATGGAAGTTTTTATGAGCCTCCCAATTCAATTTTATTGTTTTTTGTGTATCTGTAAACTTCAAATTATTTATATATATATATATATATATATATATATTAATATTTTCTCTTGTGCTTTATAGCTGTTAGACAAAATGCTGATCCAGTGAAAGTGATCTTATGAAAAGCCCAGCCCAGAAGAACCAGAAGTGGACTGTTAGGATTTTAATTTTTGCAGAGCACGCTTGACCTGGATTTTTTTCTTTTCTTTTTTGTCACTGTAATATGTCCATTCTTGACTCTTGAACTTCAAGCCTTGTTCCTTGAAATTCACCTAATTTTTGGACACTTAACTTTTTGAAGTCGCGATGTCTCGAGAGACGGATGCAGAGAGTCAACAGTCCCACAGCAGCACCTCCCCTCAGGCTCATGCCAGTGGTGTCTCTTCACAGTCCCAAGGGGGCTTCACTCAGTCCCAAGTCCTCTCCCCACAATCCCACGGGTCCTCACAGTCCCAAGGCACATCCAGCTCTTCTACCAGCACGGCACCCACCTCCAGCCAGTCCTCTCACTCCAGCTCCGGGACGCTAAGCTCCTTAGAGACAGTGTCCACTCAGGAACTCTATTCTATTCCCGAGGACCAAGAACCTGAGGAACCTGCCCCTGCCCCTTGGGCTCGATTATGGGCCCTTCAGGATGGGTTCACCAATCTTGGTAAGACCTTTGTTGTATGTTATTGTATACTATTCAGAAAAGCAATTACAGATGATTTTTGCAGCACAAAACTCAGGACACTTCTGGCATGATTCTGGAGTTTGAAAGTGATGAAAGAAAAAAGAGCCACTGGTGGGTAGTGCACTGGCTTTTACTTGCTGTGTATTCCCTTCATTTATTCAAATATTAATGGGGCATTTGCAATACGCTGTGCATCTGAAAATCTGAAGAGAGCTGTGGACCCTCTTACAGATTCCGCTCGGAGTGGTGGCGCCCACCTGTAATTCCAGCAGCTCAGAAGGCTGAGGCAGGAGGATCACAAGTTCAAAGCCAGCCTCAGCAAAATCTAGGTTGCTAAGCAACTCTGTGAGACCCTGTCTCTAAAGAAAATACAAAATAGAGCTGGGGATGTGGTTCAGTGGCCACATGTCCCTGAGTTCAATCGCTGGTATAAAAAAAAAAAAATTGCAGATTCATGCAAAGTTGAAAACATTATTATCTAATCATAGAATCTTTGCCATTTAACCCCTGATGTGGTTTGATATAGCTTCAAAGTTGTTCAGAATAGGCATGGCTGTTGGGCTGGGGTTGGGAGACTCAGTGGTAGAGCGCTTGCCTAGCATGTGCGAGGCACTGGGTTGGATCCTCAGCACCACATTAAAAAAATAAATAAATAAAATGAAGATATTGTGTCCAATTACCACTAAAAAAGTTATTTAAGAATAAGGATGGCTCTTTTGTTGCTGGGCTCGCTCTTTTGTTGACTACCTGTTTGTTATTTATTTTTGTTTTTGGTACTGGGGA
Organism: Callospermophilus lateralis; assembly: GCF_048772815.1. Lineage (NCBI taxonomy): Eukaryota > Metazoa > Chordata > Mammalia > Rodentia > Sciuridae > Callospermophilus > Callospermophilus lateralis. The sequence goes on along the minus strand of NC_135305.1, from coordinate 116,518,656 downwards.
TTGAACCCAGGGGTGCTTAACCACTAAGCCACATTCCCAATCCTTTTTTTTTTTTTTTAATTTTGAGATGGGATTCACCAAGTTGCTTAGGGCCATGGTAAGTTGCTGAGGCTGGTTTTGAACTGTATTCCTCTTGCCTCAGTTTCCAAAGCCGCTGGGATTACCAGGCTATTTTTTGTTTTGAGCTAGAGTCTCACTAAGTTGCCCAGTCTGGCTTTGAACTTGTGATCTTCCTGGCCTCAGCCTTCCAAGTTACTGGGATTATATGCATGTGCTGCCATACCTGGTATAATCTTAAATTTAGAAGTATATATTTGAATTTACTCTTTTTTTAAGCCATATTTTAAAGATATGCTTATAGACTTAGGTGAGTGAGAAACAGAAATGGTAAGAAAGCATGAAATGCGGGCTGGGGATGTGGCTCAAATGGTAGCATGCTTGCCTGGCATGCGTGCGGCCCGGGTTCGATTCTCAGCACCACGTGCAAACAAAGATGTTGTGTCTGCCAATAACTAAAAAAATAAATATCAAAAAATTCTCTCTCTCTCTCTCTCCTCTCTCTCTTCTCTCACTCTCTCTTTAAAAAAAAAAAAAAAGAAAGAAAGAAAGCATGAAATGGGATGCATTAGTTTTAGTAGTCACAAAACATTCAAAGAGCCTAAAAGGGCTGGGGATATAGCTCAGTTGGTAGAGTGCTTGCCTTGCATGCACAAGGCCCTAGGTTTAATCCCTAGCACCAAAAAACAAAAACAAAAAAGAACCTTGGAGGGTGACCAGTAGATAATAAAAGTGTCCTCCTTCACCACCGTATTGGGGATTGAACTCAGGGCTTTGTGTATGCTAACTAAGTAAGCATTTTACCACTGAGCTACATCCTCAAGCTCCAGTGGTAGAACACCTTTTTTTTTTCCCCTCAAGAACTGGGGAAAAAAAAATTGTGTGAGAGCACAAATGTGAGGCTTCTTATTTCTGGACTCTGAATTCTGTTCCATTGATTTATGTGTGTATCCTTATGTCAGTTCCAAACAATCTTGGTTACTGTGGCTTACTAAATTTTGAAATCCAGAAACATGAGTCTCAATTTGCTTTTCCAAGATTGAGCTATTTGGATTCCTTGCATTGTCATATGAATTTTAAGTTTGTCACTTCCTGCAAAGAATGCAGTTGAGGGTAGTTGAGTCTGTAATTGGGGGAGTCGGTGTCTTCCAATCTATGAACATGGAGTATCTTTCCATTTATTTCAGTTCTTCTTTAATTTCTTTGAATAAAACTTTATAGTTCTCACTATATAAGACTTGCACTTTAAAGAATTTATTTCCAAATCTCTGCTTTAATGTTTACCTTTTGATTGTGATAAAATCTAAACAGAGCAGCCCGGTTGTGACTCAGTGTGGTAGAGCACCCGCTTAGGCACTGAGGTACTGAGTTCGATCCTCAGCACCAAATAAAAAGTAAACAAATAAAGGCATTCTGTCCATCTACAACTACAAAACATTAAAAAAAAAAAGTATTGTATCCACTTAGAACTAAAAAATTACACATAAATACAAAAAAAATCTAAACAGAAACTTTATGTCCACTGAACAATTACCAATTGCCCCTCCCCCAGCCACTTGCAACTGTAATCTACTTTGTGTCTCTGGGAATTTACCAATTATAGATACTTCCTGGAAATAGAATGATAACACAATTGTTCTTTATTTCTGGCTTATGTCATACGGCATCATATTGCAGGGTTCATCCATGCTATATCATGTGTTAGAACTTCCTTCCTTTCTTTCTTTGCTGGGCTTGAATCCCAGGGCCTTGCCCATGTTAAGCACATACTTACTTCATCATGGAGCTTATATCCCCAGCCTTTTCTTTTTATAACTGAATAATATTTCACTGTATTTCTATCACCATGGTTTGTTTATTTATTTATTTATTTGCTCTATGTTGGGGATTGAACCTGGAACCCCACATGCTATGCAAGTGCTGTACCACTCAGCCACACCCCAGCCCTCTCAACTCCAGTCTTTTATTGATGATCACCTGGGGTTATTTCCAGCATATAGCTATTGTGAATGAAATTGCTATGAATATTAGCAAACAAATATCTGAATCTCCTTTTTCAATTCTTTTGCTATATACCAAGGAGTAAAATTGCTGGATAATATGGAAATTCTTTGTTGAACCTTTTAAGAAATTGCCAAACTATTCTCCATAGTGATACATTTTTTTGGAGAAATGTTTATTTAGATCCTCTGCTCATTTCTTAATTGCTTCTCTCTTTTTTTAAAAAAAAATTAAAATTGTTGATGGGCTTTTATTTATTAATTGATTTATATAAATTAATAAATTGTGGTGCTGAGAATCGAACCCAGTGTCTCACACATGCTCAGTAGACGCTCTACCACTGAGCCACAACCCCAGGCCATGATTGCTTCTCTTTTCATTATTGACTCTTTAAGTGTTCTTTTATATATTCTAGATACAAGTCCTTTATCAGATATGTTTAGCAAATATAGTCTAACTGTCTCAGCCTTGTCTTTTTCATTCTCTTGATGTTGTTCTTTGATGTTTGCAGACTTTTAAAATTTTGTTGACTTCCTTCCAATTTTTTTTGTTTTTCTTTTGTTAATTGTGGTTTTAGCATCCTATGTAGGAACAGGGTACTTAGCCAGGGTTTATGAAGATTTATCACCTTTTTTTTCTCTTTGGGTCTGTATAAGTTTAACACCTACAAGAAGTTTTTGATCCTGTTTTAGTTGATTTTATTTATGTTGTGAGATGGGGATTCCAACTCTATTATTTTGCATTATACATGCAAATGCACTTTTATTATGCATTTTTCTTAACACTATTGTTGAAAACAGGGATTCCCCCTCCCCCTCTCCCAGTTAATTGTTTTGAAGGCTTGTGGAATATTGATTGACTGTAAATGTGAGGGTTTATTTCCTTTTTTTTTCCCTATTAATCTATATGCCTTCCTTAGGCTAGTACTACATTGTCTTGTCTATGGTAGCTTTATAGTAAGTATAAGTAAATTTTATTTTTTATTTTTTTGTACTGGGGATTGAAGCCAGGGGTCCTCTACCACTGAGACATATCAAGGTCTCACTGAATTGCTTAGGGCTTTGTTAAGTTGCTGAGGCTAGCCTTGAACTTGGGATCCTCTATCTTAGCCTCCTGAGTCACTGGGACTACAAGGACAGGCCACTGTGCCCAGCAGAATCTTTTAAATTTGTGCTTAATTTTCAATATATTCTGCCTCTTCTAAGTCTTTGTTTTTTTGCTAAGAATTTTAATGTGAGCTTGTTAATTTCTGCAAACAAATATAATCAGGGTTTTCATAGGGATTGTGTTGAATTGTAGATGGGTTTGAAAGTATTGCCTCATAACATTAAGTTTTCCTTTTTGGTGCTGAGATTGAACCCAGGGCCTCACACATGCTAGGTAAGTACTCTACCACTGAGCCAGATCCCCAGGCAATCAATATTAAGTCTTCCATTCTATGAACATTTATATAGGTCTTTCAATTATTTTTCAGTGGTGTTTTGTAGTTTTCAGACCATAGGATTTGCAGTTCTTTTGTTAAATTTGTTTCCAGATGTTTTATTACTTTTTTACTATTTTAAATGGAATTCTTTTCTGAATTTAATTTTAGGTTTGTTCATTGCTAATATATAGAAGTACAGGTGATTTTTGTATATTGATCTTTTTTAGTAGAATGTTGAATCAAAGTGGTGAGAACAAATATCCTTGCCTTGTTTCTGATGTTAAGGGGAAAGCTTCCAGTCTTTTACCCTGAAGTGTGATGATATCTCTGAGTGTTTCATGAGTGCCCCTTCTCAAGTTGACAAAGCTCTCTTCTATTTCTAGTTTTTTCTTCTCTTTTCTTTCCTTTTTCATTTCATTTCATTCATTCATTCATTCATTCATTATAAAGGGCTGTTGGACTTGTTAAAATTTCTTCTGTGAGGCAGGTGCAGTGGTGCACACCTGTAATCCCAGTGGCTCAAGAGGCTGAGGCAGGAGGATCATGAGTTCAAAGCCAGCCTCAGCAAAAGTGAGGTGCTAAGTAACTCCATGAAACCCTTTCTCTAAATAAAATACAAAATAGGGCTGGGGATATGGCTCAGTGGTTGAGTGTCCCTGAGTTCAATCTCGGGTATCTCCCCACCCCCTAATTTTTTTTCTTCTGTGTCTATTGAGATGACTTTGTGGTTTTTGTCTGGTGGTTTACTGTTCCTGTGTATTACATTAGTTGGTTTTCAGATGTTAATTGAATCATACTTTCCTGGGCTCTCAGTCATGCAGTCTTTTGTTCATTTATTAGTTTGAAGATGGGGGCTTCTGCTGTTGCCCTGGCTGGTTTTGAGTTATGAGCCCGTTATCCTCTCACCTGAGTCTCCCGAGTAGCTGGGACCACAGACACACTGGCCTGCTCTCTCTCTGCTCTCTGTCCATCTGTACACATACACTATTTTTGTATGTTGTTAGATTTAGTTGGCTATTTTATTGAGGATTTTTGCATCTGCATTCATAATATATATTGGTTTGTAGTATTCTCATGATGTCTTTGGTTTTTTGGCAGAATTGATATTCTTTAAATGTTTAGGAGAATTTAAAGTGAAGTCATCTGGGGATAGGCTCTTCTGTGTTGGGAGTGTTTTGATGACTAATTCCATTTTTTTTACTTTTTTAAAAAAATATTTTGTTTTACTTATAGTTGTGCACAATACCTTTATTTTATTTTTATGTGGTGCTGAAGACCAAACCCAGCATGCTAGGTGAGCGCTCTACTGCTGAGTTGCAGTCCCAGCCCTGCCATTTCTTTACTTTTATAGTTCTGGTAACATTTTCTTCTTGTGCCAGTTTTATATATACATAAACTAAATATATATGTATAACTAAATATATGTATATATATATATATATAGAGAGAGAGAGAGTGTGTTTTAGTTATACACAGACACAATACCTTTATTTTATTTATTTATGAGGTGCTGAAGCTCAAACCCAGTGCCTCACATGTGCGAGCAAGTACTCTGCCACTGAGCCCCAGCCCCAGCCCCTTGTGCCAGTATTTGATAATTTTTATCTCTTTAGACTTCTGTGTATTTCAATATCTGTTTCACCTAATTTTGTTGTACAGTTGTTCATATTACTCTTTTAAAAATCCTTTTAATAAATTTGTAAATTTGAGTGTTTTTTTCTTTAGTTGTAGATGGATCCAATCCAATACATTTATTTATTTATTTTTAATGCAGTGCTGAGGATTAAACCTGTACCTCATATGTGCTAGGCAAGCGCTCTACCATTGAGCTACAACCCTAGCCCTTGTCTTCTTTGGTACCAGGGATTGAACTCAAGGGCACTTGACCACCAAGCCACATTTCCAGCCCTATTCTGTATTTTATTTAGAAATTTAGAGATAGGGTCTCACTGAGTTGCTTAGCACCTAGCTGTTGCTGAGGCTGACTTTGAACTTGCTATCCTCCTGCTTCAGCCTCCCATGCTGCTGGGTTTAACAGGCATGTGCCACCATGCCCAACTTTTTTTTTTTTTTTTTTTTAATTATAGCCATCTTTGTGGATGTGAAGTGACTGCATGTGTAATTTTGATAGATCTTTCCAAATTATTCTCGCTAGACAGTTGTATATAATTTGTATAAATTATGTTCTTCCTATGGTCAGTGTGTGAAGTACCTTCTCTTCCAGACCTCTCGCTAAAACTGTAACATGAGACTTTTGGATTTTTATTAATCTAGTAGATAAAACATAGATATTTAATATATTTTCAGTTTCAAAATTTTCTTTTATTGAGTTAACTTGGCCATCTTTTCATGTTAGTGCCCTTTGTATTTTTTTCCTTATAAATTGTTTCTTCATATCCTTTACTCATTTTCTCCAGGTTTGTCTTTTATTGATTTATAGGATCAATATCTTTATTGGGGAAGTTAGTCCTTTGTGATACGAATTGCTGATAATTTCCTCATTGTCCCAGGTGCTGGAGCTGTATTTTTTTTTTTTTTTTAAACCGCTGGGGATTGAACCCAGGGGTAATTTTCCACAATCCCTAGTCCTTTTATTTTTTACTTTGGGACAGGACTTGCTAAGTTGCTGAGGATCTTACCAGATTGCTGAGGGTCTCAGTAAATTGGCCAGGCTGGCCTCGAACTTGCAATCCTCCAAGTCTCAGGGATTACAGGTGGTAACACCACACCTAGCTGGAGCTATGCTCCTATCAAGAGTCCCATGCTGCCCACTAGGCTTTATGTTCTCTCAGGGGAAGGTGGGGTAACTTCCAGTTATGGCCTGTATGTAGAGTGAAATAAAGCAGGGTACATTATCCTAACAAGTGGGTGGTGAAGTGGGAGGCTGTTTATATAGAAAACTGAATGAGAGATGATATTTGAGGCCAGACACAAAAGGCAATAGGGAATGAGCCTTTTGGGTAGTTAGGGAAAGGCCACAGAACAAATTTCTCCTGGCTAGTGGGGCTGGGTGTAGCCAGCAAAGGAATAGGTGTCCAAGGTGAGGCTGGAATGGAGGTGAGGCCAGACCCTGAGCATCAAGCGGGCCATAAGGAAGAATATAGTTTTTATATTAAATGTGGTAGGAAGCCTTAGGATGGGAATGAGCAGAAAGTTATCACATGGTATTTTCCCAAGTCAATAAAAATTACTGAAAAGTTTTAATGACTGCATGTTGCTTCATGGTTACAGATAAGCCATCCCTTATTAAATCATTGTAGAATTTTGTGTTCCCGATCCATGCAAAGTTTTTTATTTACTTTGTTTTAGGGGGATGGGGAGTCCTGCTGGGGATTGACCCAGGGCTTTGAGTATGCTAAGCATGCCTTGTGTTACTGAGCTATACCCTCTGGCTCCTCCCCTCAAATTTTTTTTTTTTAATTTACTTTTTAGGGGCTGGGGATGCGGCTCTAGCCATAGTGCGCTCGTCTGGCATGCGTGCGGCCCGGCCCGGGTTCCATCCTCAGCACCACATACCAACAAAGATGTTGTGTCTGCCGATAACTAAAAAAATAAATAAATATTAAAATAAAATAAAATAAAATAAATTTACTTTTTAGTTGTAGTTGGACACAATACCTTTAGTTTATTGATTTGTATGTGGTGCTGAGGATCGAACCCAGGGCCCCTCACGTGCCAGACAAGCACTCTATTGCTGAGCCACAACCTCAGCCCCTCGAATTTTTAATCTTATAAAATTTTGATAATCAAATTTATAGATTGCCACCTCCCACTGTTTTCCTACAAGTAGATTTTGTGGGCAATTTTTAAAGGTGTTGATACTTGCAATGTAACAGCTCCAGCATGTGCTTTTGTATTGCAGAGTGTGTTAATGACAGCTACTGGTTTGGGAGGGATAAAAGCTGTGACTATTGTTTTGATGAACCACTGCTGAAAACGACAAATAAATACCGGACGTATAGCAAGAAGCACTTCCGGATTTTCAGGGTAAGTGGCAAATGTCCGCGTACTTGGGAGAGCTGGTAATCTGGTCATTGCTCTTGGATGTCTTCCAACTATAAATCCCGTTGTTAAACTTCGAAATAAAATGTTCTCTATTTTAGGAAATGGGTCCTAAAAACTCTTACATCGCCTACCTAGAGGATCACAGTGGGAATGGAACCTTTGTAAACACAGAGCTTGTAGGGAAAGGAAAACGCCGTCCTTTGAGTAACAATTCTGAAATTGCTCTTTCACTATGTAGAAATAAAGGTAACATTATTATCTTATGTTTACTGGATTTTCTTTCCCCTCCTGTGTAAAAGGAAAATTAACTTTGAGAATTTATAGGGCACCATTTAAGTGAGTAAAATTCAGTTAGCATGCAAGATTTAATTCTATTGCCCTAGTTCCCTTTTTAAACATGAAAAAGTTCTATCCTGACAGATTTTCTTAGGTTTGATTGGCTTTATTTAAAGCCATGTGTTGTCAATTGAATTATCTTATTGGTTAAAATAAATTACAGTTCTTAGATTGATTGTTATGCCATATCTGTTTTAGATATTTGTTTTATTGTTGTTGGAGGCTATTAATTCATCCTCCTTCCCTCTCTCCTCCCTTGCTTCCTCTCTCTCTTCCTCCCTCATTCTTTCCTTTTTAAAATACCTTTATTTTGTTTATTTATTCTTACATGGTGCTGAGGATCAAACCCAGGGCCTCACACATACTAGGCAAGTGCTCTACCGCTGAGCCACAACTCCGGTCCCATCTTTTCCTTTCTTCATTTCTTTCATTCATGCATTTCTGCATACATTCTTTGAGCTCCTTTTACATGCCAGGCATTAGGCTGAGTGTTTCTCTAAGAGCTCAATTTAGAGCACTCAGCTTTCTGTTCTTTTTTTTCTTTTGTGATTCTGGAGATCAAACCCAGGGTCCATGCAAATACTCTGCCAGTATGTTACACCCCCAGCCCACCTTCTAAATACCACATAGTTGTCTTGTGCAACTGAAGCTGTTCATTGTTATCAGGTAGCATTTTATAAATTTTATAAGACATTTTAAAAACATTCACTTATGAAATTTCATGAATATCATCTAAAACAAACAGTTGTCACTTAGGGCAGAGTCTAGAAAGAATGATTGATAAGAAAAATTGATAATTGACCTGCAGAATTAAAAGTAGCTCATAGTGATTTCAAATCTTGGAGCAAGAGGAAAACTCTTTTTTTTTAATATTTATTTTTTAGTTATAGATGGACACAATATCTTTATTTTATTTTTTGTGGTGCTGTGGATCGAATCTAGGGCCTCACACGTGCTAGGTGAGAGCTCTACTGCTGAGCCACAGCCCTAGTTCAGGAAAACTTTTCATCTTTAATTAATAAACCACAGAACTTCCCAGAAACCATCTGAGAGCAGAATGACTTGGAGAGGGAGAGAGAGAGAGTATTTGTGTGTATTTGTGTGTGTGTGTGTGTGTGTGTGTGTGTGTGTGTGAGAGAGACAGAGAGAGAGAGTTTAAATACAGAGGTTCACATAAGCACTCTTACAGATTCTGATCCAGTAGTTCTAGATATTTAAAAAATCATAGCAGGAGCTGGGGTTGTGGCTCAGTAGTAGAGCACTTGCCTAGCACCTGAGAGGTACTGGATTTGATCCTCAGCACCACATAAAAATAAATAAATAAAATAAAGGTATTTTGTCCATTTACAACTAAAAAAAATATTTTGAAAAATCACAACAAAGCCTGGCATGGTTGTACATGCCAGTAATCCCAGCTACTTGGAGAGACTGAGGCAGGAAGATTACAAGTTTAAGGGCTGTCTGGGTAGCTTAGTGAGACCCTGCCTCAAAATTTAAGGAAAGGTTGGGAGTGTAGCTCTGTAGTAGAGCATCCCTGGTTTGATTCTTAGTACTATGTGTGTGGAGGGGAATCCTTAAAAAGGTGATTCTTGTGCAGTCATTTTCAGACTGACATCTGGGAACTGTAACTATATTAAGCATCGTAAAGTGCATCTAATTATTTTTGGTGTGTGCAGTTGATCCTGGGACCTTGTGCTTGTAAGCACACACTGAGCTATCCTAGTCTCCAAAACTGCATTTTATGATTGACAGTTTTCCCTGTTTCTGACTACTTTGTGTTCTGTCTGATTCTTATAGTTGGGGCAACTGCAGTTTTTGGTTTTTTTGGTCACCTAGCAGAGGAACAGTTGGGACAACATTGGGTCTCTTCTGGTCAGGCAGTGTGCCACCTTTTGCCCAGTCATCTAAGGGACCCCTTTTTAAATTTTTTCTCTTTTTTAAATAATGAGAAAAACTTTAATTTGTTTTATTTGACATAAAACTGTATGTATTTGTCACATACAATACGATGTTTTAGTATATGTATACAGCATGATGTATATATGTATTGAGACATCACATGGTATCCCATATGTATGTACAGTTTTTATGCATGCCTGTAATCCCAGCAGCTCAGGAGGTTGAGGCCAGAGGATTTAAAATTCAAAGCCAGCCTCAGCAACTTAGTGAGACCTGCCTCAAAGTAAAAAAATTCAGAAGGGCTAGGGATGTGACTTAGTTGTTGAGCACCCTTGACTTCAAGCTCTGGTTCTTTAAAAAAAAAAAAAGTATGTGAATATACTTAGTTCATATTGACACCCACAATTACTCAGATTATTAACATTTTTTTTGTGATAAAAATACTTAAAATCTATTTTAGTGATTTTCAAGAAGATAGCATGTCATTATTAACTATGGTTGTTGTAGAACAGATCTATTTATTTTTTTCTAATTTGAACAAAGGTGTCATACAGGTCAAAGGTGGCCCTGATAATGTAGATCAAACAGGTGCTCTGTGAACTTCCATTTAGCCAACAGATGTGTTCTTTCTTCCTTTTTTGTTTTGTATTTTATTTCTAATTTTGTTTTATTATTATTTCTTGGCTCACAGACATTTTATTAGGTGTTTGCCAATTTTTATAACTTGAAAATTTAGATTTTTTTTTTTAAGTTGGCTGCGGTGAGCCTACAGACCTGCAACCTGGGGATCTGTAGGCACTGAGTAGAGGCTGCCTCCTTTGGTTGGGGGATTTGTTTCCCTGTTAAAATCCTCACTTCTCCATCTTAACCTTAAACTCAACCCAGCTAAACTTGGGTGCATTTCCCTTCCTGGTTTGTGTGGGAAACTGTAGTCTCTGAAGCAGACCTTGACAGTTGAGGAGAAAAGCATTCTTGGAATCCCTCAAATTCCCCTATTTCAGATGCCACTGGAACATATAAGTTCATAAATAGCCATAGGCATAAAGGGGGAGTCGTTCCTGGGCGGCCATCAGGAAAGTGTCAGCTTCCGCTGTCTTTTCCTCAGCCTGGAATCAGGTGCACTCAGGTGACTGGGGTCTGTGCCGGAGGCTGGGTCTTTAGGTTGGTGTAGGGAGGGCCAAACCCTTCATCTGAAATCTCAGAAACTCAAGGGTCTTAACCAATTTCACTCTTTCAAAACATTATAGGGGGCTGGGGTTGTGGCTCAGTGGGAGAGCTCTTGTCTAGCATGCAGGAGGCACTGGGTTTGACCCCCAGCACCACATCAAAAACTAAATAAACCAAATAAAGGCATGTGTCCATCCATAACTAACATTATTAAAAAACAAACAAACAAACAAAAAAAGACAACAACAGCACAACATAGGCAGGTACAAATTTATTATTGGTGGCTTTGTAGAAATGAGATGTCTCATAACTGAATGCACATTTGGCATTGATGGGATTGTTGAATTATTAAATGAACAGTTTTATTTATTTTTAATGCAAATGTTATATTGAGGGCATTTCAACATGTAGCTTTAAAATATATGGTGATAATACTACAAAGTGTGGATGGGACAAGTGGAAATGTAGTGTTATGTGTTTCTTATGTACAAACTAGTATAAATTATATTTTAAGGCAAAGTAAAATGTGAGGCCTGGGGATGTAGCTCAGTGAGAGTGCTTGTCTAGCACATGCACAAAGTCCGGGTCTAATCCCAAGCACTTGAGAAGCAGTACTCCTGCGGCTTGAATCTTGGGCAACTAGGAATACATCCTCAAATCTGCCATTCGAATCTCCCTAAAGGAGTGATTTTATTTTTTGAGATACAGCCTTAAAAATGTAGAAATAAAAGGGATTAGTTTAGACAATGCTATTTAACTTTACAAATAGTTCAAGATGGTCTGTACCATAAAATACTAGATAGGTCAAGGTACAAATGTCTGAGAGAGGATAATATGAGTGTGGTCAGTACTGGCCTGTTTTTAAATTAATTGCTTTTTGGTTCTAGGCCTATGGTAATCTGCATGGGTATTTTGTATTAGTGAAATTAATTAATATTCTGAGGTCAATGAATGTGAGCAGCCGTTATGTTATAGGTTTCCTGTACTATTGTGAGCTCAATGCTGTGTATTTCCATTGAAGGATGATATTTGATTATCATTTCTCAAGGGTTTTATAACATGCCTTTGCCTAGCTAAATAATTCCTTCAGGGTTATGTGTTAAATATAATCAAAAACATTTGTCTACTATTCCATATAACTATATTTTAGAATTAATTAATTTTCTAGTTGTTATGAATTAATAAGCACATTTCTGCCCTTTTTATCCCCTTAGTTTTTGTATTTTTGGATCTGACTGTAGATGATCAGTCAGTTTATCCTAAGGAATTAAGAGATGAATACATCATGTCAAAAACTCTTGGAAGGTAAAGTTTTTTTCTTATATAAATTGAAGTTCACTTTTTTCCTATACGTTTGTCATTAGTTTTTCATTCCTGATTTTATGACATTCATAATCTGTTCATAATATAGTTGTAGGGAAACTCTTTGTCATAGGTATATTATTGATTGATATGATGATGATCAATTGAAATGAACTCTTTCCTTACAAATTTTATTGACAATTTTTTTTTTGTTCTGGGAATTGAACTCAGTTTACCACTGAACTACATCCCTAGACCTTTAAGGATTTTATTTTGAGATAGGGTCTCATTAAGTTACTTAGGGCCTCACTAAGTTGCTGAGGGTAGCCTCAAATTTGTGATCCTCCTTCCTCAGCCTCCTGAGTCACTAGGGTTACAGGCATGCACTACCACACCAGGCTTGATGATAACTTTTTAAAAGCTGCTTTTAATGAACTATAATTCATATACCATGTAATTTGTCCTTTTTTTTTTTCTTCTTTTTTTTGGAGTCCTGGGTTCCTTGATGCACCATAGTCCAGTACTGTGCCCCTATCCCCAGGCCTAATTCATCCTTTTAAATTGGTTGTACAATTTAGCATGAGACTCTACATGCAATTCCCAGCATGATAAAGGGTACAATTTAGTGATTTTTACTATATTCACAGAGTTGTGAAACTATACCATAATCGGTTATACAACATTTTTATCACCTTCCCCAAACCCACAATTATTGTATTTCTGCACTGTTCAGAATTTGTACCATCTTGGTACATGAAGTAATACAACTTTTGAATGTAACCTTGGGCAAAGTTCTCAAGATTTTCAGTTTCAGACCCTTTATGCTCTTAAAAATTACTGAGGAAAGGGCTGTGAATGTGGTTCAGAGGGAGACACTTAGCTAGCATGAATGAGGCCCAAGGTTTTATTCCAGGCACTGAAAAACAATTAAAAAATAATAAATAAACCATTAAGGAGCACAAAGAGCTTGGTTTGTGTGGCCTAAATCTACTGATATTTCCTGTACTAGAAGTTGAATTTGAGATCAGGTATGGTGGCGCACGCCTGTCTCCTAGCGTCTTGAGAAGCCGAGGCGGGAGGATCACAAGTTTGAGGCCACTATGGTCAGGTGTTCAAACAAAAACATGTACACAAATGTTTATAAGAGCTTTATCACAGTGATGAATTCTCATTTTTTCATTTTTCTTTTGTTGCTTATACTTAGAGTTTAAGGATCTATTCACGAAAGGTAGAAACCACCAAATAGATGTCTATCAAAAGATAGCTGGTTAAACCAGATGTGGTATTTCTACATAATGGTAGATCATTCAGGTATAAGAAGGAATGAAGCTGGGGGCAGTGGCGCATGCCTGTAATCCTAGCAGCTTGGGGAGGGAGGCTGAGGCAGGAGGATCATGAGTTCAAAGCCAGCCTCAGCAATACAGAGGCGCTAAGCAACTCAATGAGACCCTGTCTCTAAATAAAATACAATATAGGGCTGGGGATGTGGCTCGGTGGTCAAGGGCCCCTGAGTTCCATCTCTAGTACCAAAAAAGAAAAGAAAGGAAAAAAGAAGGAAGGAAGTAACCCGATGCTATGTTATGCCTGTGTGTGGCCTGAGTGTGTGTCTTAGCTCCCTGGGAGGATCACTTGAGTTATGGGTTTGAGACTAGCCTGGGTACCATTGTGAGACCCAGTCTCAAAAAAAAAAAGAGAGAGAGAAAAAAAGAATAACGTGCTGATAGATGTTATAGCCTAGATGAACCTTGAAAGCATATGTTAAGGGAAAGAAGCCAGACACAAAAGGCCACACACAGGGGACTGTGGATATAGCTCAGTTGGTGGAGTGTTTGCCTCACATGCACAAGGCCCTGGATTCAATCCCCAGCACCCAAACATACATAAATAAATAAATAAATAAAGGCCACACAGGATATGACTTCATTGTTGTGAGACATTCAGAATAGGCATATCAGTGGAGACAGCAGATTAGTGGTTGCTGGGGACGGGGAGAATGGGGAGTGACTGCTTCATTGTGTAACAGGTATGGGGTTTTCATTTAGGCTGATGAGAAAGTTCTAGAACTAGATGGTGGTGATTGCAGAGCATTGTGAATATACTTCATGTGACCAAGTTGTAGACATAAAACGACTGGTAAATTGTCATGTACATTTAATAAAATAAAAAAGTGTCTTGGTAAACCCCTCACCTCACTCCTTCAGAACCAACAGTAGTTATAGTAGTCTAATAATCCACTTCAGGCAGATAATGGATGATTGATACTTTGATAGCCGTTACCTTGGGCTGAGCCAGACTTTGGAGAACTGATCCTACTTAAGATTAAGAGTGTGTTGCCTGACATCCTGAATAAGCATTTCTTCCTCATTAGTAGTATCCCAAGTAATTTGAAATCCTTTAGGAGAGCAAGCAGGTTAATTGTGCAATACTTTTGGATTTGATGTAGAAAGCAGTTCTTGCTAAATCAACTGTTTATGTACACCCGCCCCCATACCCAAGGGCTTTATCTTTGAGCTACATCATCAGTCCTTTTTTATTTTAAGACCTCACTAAGTTACTGCGGGTCTTACTAATTCTGGGCTGGCCTCACACTGTGATCCTCCTGCCTCAGCCTTCCATTGCTGAGATTACAGGCATGTGCCACCTATGCCCAACTGTACTTTCTTTTCTTTTTTTTTTTTTTTTTTTTTTTTTTTTTGCTTCTGGTGCTGGGGATGGAACTCAGGGTCTTACACATGCTAGACAAGTGCTCTACCATGGAGCCAGCTCCCCAGCCCCTCACTTTCCTTTTAAGACAGATAGTGAGGACAGAGAAATGTACCAACGAAAGTAATTCATGTACAGATTCTGTTTTCTTGTTTGGGGGGGTTTCTTTTTGACTTGCGATGACTCTTGCAGTGGATGTCTCTGACTTCTGAGATAAATTTCTCATTTTTTTAATTGTCTTTCTGATCATTTCACAATTTGGGGCTGTAATAAGATTTATTCTGTATCAGCTCAGAACTGGTATTTGGAGCTGACTCAGTGTGGTTGGATGCCCCACTTACCTTTCACCTTGGTGAGGTTTCACTGTGTCCTCTGAAAATAGGGACAGTAAAAGGGTTGTTTATACAGACTATCTTAACTTCTAATGGTAGAGGAAGATTTGGGCACGGTGGGTCTCATGATTAAAAACATCCCCCATATCACTCTGTTTTTCCTTTTAGTGGTGCTTGTGGAGAGGTAAAGCTGGCTTTTGAGAGGAAAACATGTAAGAAAGTCGCCATAAAGATCATCAGCAAAAGGAAATTTGCTATTGGCTCTTCGAGAGAGGCAGTAAGTACCTGTGTTTCTGGCTGGGTAGCTCTGCTTTTTCTTTTTTTGATACTGGGATTGAACCCGGGGTGTTTGACTGCTGAGCCACATCCCCAGCCCTTTTTATCTTTTATATTGACACAGGGTCTGGCTAAGTTGCTGAGGCTGGCTTTGAATTTGCCATCCTCCTGCCTCAGCCTCCTGAGATGCTGGGATGACAGGCATGCGCACTTGCGCCCAGCTGCAGCTTTTTATAGCTTCTTCATAACATCTCCCAAATTGTTGTGAGATGACTATTTTCAGTTTCAGGAACAACTGACTGCTCAGACAGTAATTTGTGACTGTCAAAGAACATTGAAAAATTTAAATATCTTTTGATTAATCTAGAAATTGTTACTTATAGATAATTTTGTTCCAATAATTTTTGATTGTTTATTCCAGTTCAAAGTTGTTGCAAGATTGTTTTTACCAGATTTGAAATTAGAGAGTGACTGTTACAGTCTTATAGCTGTTTTCAGTTTTCCTTTCTCTTCTTTCTTGGTTCATATGAATTCATGTTTCTCAGTGGTTTCAATTTGTGTTGTATACGGCTGGGTATTCTGTTTTTCCATGAATGCAGGATACAGGATAGCATAGACTTTTCCCTTAGCACATTCATCCCTTGTGATAACTGACTTTTCATTTCATCAACTTTCTTTTTTTTTTTTTGGTGCCAGGGATTGAACTCAGGGGCACTTGACCACTGAGCCACATCCCCAGCTCTATTTTGAATTTTATTTAGAGACAGGGTCACTGAGTTGCTCAGGGCCTCGCCCTTGCTGAGGCTGTCTTTGCACTTGTAATCCTCCTGTCTCAGCCTCCCAAGTTGCTGGGATTATAGGCATGTGCCATTGCTCCTGGCTCATTTCATCAACTTCTATCCTGATTTTTACTTTTGGCGTGCAGACCTTTCAAAGGGTTAATTAAGCTACTCTTCTTCTTTTTTTTTTTTTTTAATATTTGTTTTTAGTTGTAGATGGACACAATATCTTTATTTTTATTTATTTTATGAGGTGCTGAGGATCGAACCCAGGGCCTCGTGTGTGCAAGGCAAGCGCTCTACTACTGCACTACAATCCCAGCCCTAATTAAGCAACTCTTACGTTTATAGCACAAATGAAACTTGTTGAGGGTTATAGGGTTCTAATGAGAAATTAAAATAAAAACCTCAGTGTGAGCCTGTCACGAGTGCTGCACTCCATGTGACCACTGATTCTGACAACAGAGATCAAAAATGTAAAATCCCCAGCAACCTCAGAATAATGTATCATTGTGGCTCATTCTACAAATTGGTGATCTTCTTTCTGACTCCAAGTTTTGAAGTATAAAAAACCAGGAGGCAAAGAGCAGTAGCAGTGCACATGTTTACCCAAAGCTGTTTTTTTACCCACGCCTTTCCCACCTCGTGTGACCCAGAAGGTACTGGGGGTGTCCAGAGTCAGCAGAAGAGCAGCAAGGGATGTGCAGATGTGCTTTGCCTCCTTTAACTTGAAGTTGGGAGGCTGTGAGGAGAACTCTGTAAGATGCTCTGGATGATCCTGGGGACAGATTTGTAGACATTGTCAAAGTCATCCACAAAGAAGGAGCTGTCCCAACTTATGATGATTTACCCAGCCGTTTCTCTGGTTGGTCATTTAGGTAATTCCTAGTTGTTTGCTCTTTTGGGTGATATGCCAGTGAGTATCTTTTTATTTATGGGTTAGTTTTAAATTTATTTTTCCTTTTTTTAATGTATTTTTTTTTTTTATTTAGCGAGAGAGAAAGAATTTTTTTTAAACATTTATTTTCTAGTTCTTGGCAGACACAACATCTTTGTTTGTATGTGGTGCTGAGGATCGAACCCGGGCCGCACACATGCCAGGCGAGCGCGCTACCACTTGAGCCACATCCCCAGCCCTTTTTTCCTTTTTTTTAAAAAGATATATTTTAGTTGTAGATGAACACAATACCTTTATTTAATTCATTTATTTTTATGTGGTGGGGATCGAACCAAATGCCTCGCACATGCTAGGTAAGTGCTCTACCTCTGAAGCTATATCCCAGCTCTGAGTTTCATATTTTTAAATTTTAAAATATTGAAATTATTTCTCCATAGTAGCTATTCATTTAAATTTTTTTTAAAAATAACTTTATTTTATTTATTTACTTTTTTATATGGTGCTGAGGATTGAACCCAGTACCTCACACATGCTGGGCAAGTGCTCTACCACTGAGCCCCAGCCCCAGCCTAGTAGCTATTCATTTTATTACATTTTCTGCCGTCCACGTTAACTATAGAGGTGAACTAGCTAAATACATTGATTGATCTGTCCACATGTGACTGGACAAAGTGATAGATAAACAGCCCCTAATAATATTTTTCTTTGTGGCCAATTGTTTCTGGGTGGTCTTATTATTATTATTTGTAGTGCTGGGGATTGAACCTAGGGCCTTGTGCATGTGAGGCAAGGACTTTACCCAACTGAGCTATATCCCCAGCCCCTGGGTATTATATTTTAACATTCTTTAAAGATCTTTTTCTTCCCCTTGAGACAATGCTGTTCTTGCATGGCAAGAGGAGTTTCCTTTCTGTGTTCCCTTTGTTATGGATCTTTTCCCTTGTGATTCTAGATTTGCTTCCCATTTTGGGGAGAAGAAAATATCTACCAGATTGTTAGAACTGAGAGTAAAATTTTACTTCTTAGTTTCATTCTTTGAGTCAAATTGGACTCTTTGTGACCTCTCTCTTTTCAGAGTATGTACACCCTGGTGTGGTAATGAGTAATGGATTACAGGAAGAGGCAGGCTTTAAAAATTAAACATCTGGGGTTTCTTAGCAGAAGTCCATTCTACATAAATATGTCACTTTATATCCTCTTTGCTTGTGGAGGGTGTAACCTGGGAAGTGGAGTTATTTAACTCAACTTGCTCTCTAATTTTGCGGGGGATGGGATGGGGTGGGTCTCACCATGTTGATCAGCTTGGCCTTGAATTCCTGGGCTCCAGCAGTCTTCCTGCCTTAGCTTCCTGAATAGCTGGGGTTGTCTGGCTTCTCTCCAGTGAACATTGTCAGCTTACGGTTGAAGTTGGAACTTTTGTCTGCTCAGAAATTTTACCTGACATTTTTTTCATACAGTTTCATTAAACACCTGCTTCTTCTTGGACTTCATTTCTTTCTTTCTTTCCTTCTTCTTTTTTTTCTTATCAGGGGCTGAACCCAGGGGCGCTTAACTACTGAGTCACATCCCCAACCCCGATTTTTACTTTTTATTTTGAGACAGGGTCTCACTAGGTTGCTTAAGGCTCACTAAGTTGCTGAGGCTGGATTTGTGCTCATGATCCTCCTGAGCCACTAGGATTACAGGTGTGTGCCACCACACCCAGCTCTTTCATCATTTTTTTAAAAGAAATTTGTTTTTGTAGTTGTTGATAGACCTTTATTTTATTTATTTATACATGGTGCTGAGAATCGAACCCAGTGCCTCACACATGCCAAGCATATGCACTACTGCTGAGTCACAGCCCCAGCCTCCATCATTTTTTAAAAATATTTTTTAGTTGTAGTTGGACACACTACCTTTATTTTATTTATTTATTTTTGCGTGGTGCTGAGGATTGAACCCAGCATCTTGCATGTGCTAGGCAAGCACTCTATCGCTGAACCACAACCCCAGCCCCTCTGTCATCATTTTTATAAATGTAAATAACTCCATAGTTAATGACATAAGCATAGCTTACTGGCTATGGTTACAGATGCAAACAATGGAAACACATTTCTCTGGCAGTGGAACTGTGGGTAATGTCTTCCCTTTATTTTTTAAATAAAAAATAAAGGGAAGACATTACCCACAATATCTTTATTTATTTATTTTTATGTGGTCCTGAGGATTGAACCCACTGCCTCACACATGCGAGGCAAATGCTCTACCACTGAACTACAGCCCCGGCCCATGTCTTCCCTTTTCTGAACCCCAGTTGCTCCATTTGTAAAATGGAGGTAATTATAGAATCCTCTTCAGTTGAGGATTATGAGGCTTATGTGAGATGATTCGAAAATGCCCAGGCCCCGTGCTAAAGAGCTTAGCACGGGGCCTGGGCATTTATTGACTGCTTATAATTTGCGAAGCACTTTGCAGAATGATTTTAGGTGAGTTATTTAATTCATTGTATTTTGGGTCTGGGTTTCTTTGTATTAAATACAGCCTGGTTTGGATCTCAGGCAGTCAGTTAAGTATAACTGTAACATTTTAAAAATATTGGCCATTATCGTTATTATTAGTAAACTCTAATGTTTTTCTGTTTATTAAAGGATCCAGCTCTCAATGTTGAAACTGAAATAGAAATCTTGAAAAAACTAAATCATGTAAGTATTGCTGTAAGACATGGCTCATATTTTAATTCATTTATCTCTAAATATGGAAGAATGTAAAATATTTCAACGTGATACAGTTAGTGTTGACCTGGGTTCTTTAATTTCTACGTGCACATGCATGGATACTCAAACACCTAGCTCTCATTTAGCTTGGAAGAGTTTAATCCCAAAATTTTGAGGGCAATATTGCATAAAGGTTTTATGATTAAATAATTGCCTGATGACATTTCTGCTGAGGTCTTCTTCTTCTTCTTCTTCTTTTTTTTTTAATATTTATTTTTTAGTATTTGTCGGACACAACATCTTTGTCTGTATGTGGTGCTGAGGATCGAACCCGGGCCGCACGCATGCCAGGCGAGCGCACTACCGCTTGAGCCACGTCCCCAGCCCTAATACCTGTATTTTTAAAATATTTATTTATTTGGGTAGTAGTGGGGATTGAACCCATGGCTTTATTTTATTTCATTTATTTTAGGTTACTGGGGATTGAACTCAGCAGCATTCAACCCCTGAGCCCCATCCCCAGCCCTATTTTGTATTTTATTTAGAGACAGGGTCTCACTGAGCTGCTTAGTGCCTCACCATTGCTGAGACTGGTGTGAACTCATGATCCTCCTGCTTCAGGTTCCGGAGCTGCCAGAATTATAGGCATGCACCACCATGCCCAGCCGAACCCAGAGTTTTACATGCTTGGCAAGCATTGTGCCATTGAGCTCCATCCCCGGCCGTTTTTTTGTTTGTTTTTGTTTTTGTTTAGTTGTAGATGGACACAATATCTTTATTTTATTTGTTTATTTTTATATGGTGCCGGGGATCGAATTCAGTGCTTCATGCATGCTAGGCAAATGCTCTGTTCACTGAGCCACAACCCGGGCCCGATCCTCAGCCCTTTTTATTTTTTATTTTGAGAGAAGCTCTTCCCAAGTTTCTCAGGCTGGCCTTGAACTTGTGATCCTGTTTCCTTAGCCTCTTGAGTAGCTGGGATTATAGGTGTGTGCCATTGTGCCTGGTTATCCCTGAAGTTTTAACACCTTAAAATTCATTTTATTTGGAGTGACCCAGATAAATCAAATAATGACAACATCCTATCCTTATATCTGATAAAAGTGGTGTGTCAGTGGCCTCTTTGGGTATAAATAGTTCCCTCTTTTGTACAATGATGACGTTGTCTCGATGAAGACTTTGACTCAGTGTCAGCGGAGGGTGTGTCTCACTTGAAAAAGGAGAGAAGTAATGTTAGAATGCGGTCTGATCCTGCTTTTCTGTTTATTGGTTCTTTCAGTTTCCTCATTGATTCATGAGCATCCATGTCATAAGCTCAGTAGTCCCGGGACTTGAAACAGATCCTGTAGTCTACTGTTTGACTATGATTATCTTATTCCGGTTTTTATTCTCTAAACAACAACAAAATTTCATTTCTTATACCTCCCCAAATTCCTCAAAGAACAGGGAGAAACCAAGAACAAGAATACAACCATTACCTTGACAAAATACTTCCACAGGCTCCTTGAGAATCCTGTGCAAGGAGCTGGTAACCCATGGGAATCTGAGGGACTCATCTTCCTGCTTGGCTTTCTTTTAATAATTTTTTTAAACATTTTTGATTTTTTGTTGTTGTTGTTATTACAGATGGACATGATACCTTTATTTTACTTTCTTATTTTTATGTGGTGCTGAGGATCCAACCCAGTGCCTCACACGTGTTGAGCAAGTGCTCTACCACTGAGCCACCATCCCCAGCCCCATCTTTTAATAATTTCTTTGTAACTTCTTCCATGTACTCTTTGAATTTTGTCTTTTGGTGACGAGTGGAGGGCATGGGGACTCTCTATATTGCCCAACCTGGCCTTTGACTCCTGGGCTCAAGTGATCCTCCTGCCTTGGCCTCCTAAGTAGCTGGGACTATAGTGTTGTACCCCAGCTTGCCAGGTCTTTTTTCCAAGAGCTTGGAAGCCTCTTTAAAGAGCAGAGCTCTCTTTAAGGCATGTGGGATATGTTTAAAGTCTCAGTGACTCTTGTAATTCCAGTGACTTGGGAGGCTAAGGTAGTAGGATGGCAAGTTCAAGACCACCCTTGGGGGACTGGGGTGGTAGCTCAGTGGTAGAGCGCTTGCTTAGCATGTGTGAGGCACTGAGTTTGCTGCTCAGCACCACATAAAAATAAACAAATAAAGGTAAAAAAAAAGACCACCCTTGGCAACTCAGTGAGACCCTATCTCAAATCGAGAATAGAAAAGGTGGGGGATGTAGCTCAGTGATAACGTACCTATGGGTTCAATCCCCAGTCCTGGGGGGGCGGTAGGGGGAAGAGCAGAGCCATCTAATTTTCTAGGGGTAGGATTGCTTCAAACATACCCTTAAAATAAACACTAAGAATTCTCAGAGGAGTTTCTCTCATGTCAGATGATCCTCAAATACAACATATATACAAATCTAGTGTCCAGTGCTGTTTAGAACACTAACAGTTAATTAGGTCCCTGTCATATTTCTTAGCAGTTTCCTGGAGCATTTGGAACCTTGGGAATTTAACATGGATCCATGGATAACATTTGGGTGTTTGGGGACAATGTCTCATAGCCCAAGAACCTGGCCTTAGGAGTCAAACACTTAGTGGGCCAAGACTATCTTCTAGGCCCAGGCAGTGTTGAGCCAAGATGGAGCAGTTCACCCCTTCCCTCGTGTCTTCTGTCTAGTGTGGAGACAGACCTGAGCTCCCAGCTCGTTTCTGCCGCCTCCTGGCTTTGAGAAGGTCATCCACTTTTCAGAGCCACTGTTTGCTCATCTGTGTAATGGAGACAATAAGGGATACTTACCTCACAAGGTCAGCGTGAGCCTTCTGTGGGTCTGCTCCTAAAGCTTTCAGCAGAGAACAGGCTGAGATCATGGTCGTGAGCTGGATTCCTTGAGCTCTTTTCCCGTGTGACCTGAGTGGAAAGTCTGGGTTAATAGTCTCTGGTTCCTGTTATGGAGACACTTTTATCTGTGACAGCCCTAGCCAGTGACCTTGGGTAGGAAAGACTAGAGACAGTTCATGGCTCTGATTTTTGGGGACCTCTTTATGTTCAGTCAGCTCTTGGCCCCAACCATTCCCAAATGATTAGGTCCTTGATATATTTCTTAGCAGTTTCCTGGAGCATTTCCTGCCCACTATTTATTTATTTAGTTGTAGATGGACACAATACCTTTATTTTATTTACTTTTTTATTCATGTTTATGGGGTGCTGAGGATTAAACCCAGGGCCTCATATGTGCCAGGCAACCACTCCACCACTGAGCTACAACCCTAGCCCCCTGCACTGCACATTTTGATGCCAAGAGGAACCAAGCAGTTCCCATTTTCCCTTCTAATCTAGTCATCTTCTCCATTTATGAGTTTTCTTCTGCTTCTCCTTTAAAAAATAATTTGGCCAAGACATCACAAGTTCATAATCTAAAAGAGTCAAATAGTATTAATAATTTTGCACAAACTAGCAACTTCTTATTCCTCCTAATCCTCCTCTCTATAAATATTTAAAAACTCTTTCTTGGCTTTTTGCTAGAATTTGCCTCCATGTTTCTACATAATATGTATAAACCATTGTCTCTTGGTTTATCCACTTTAAATAGCCTGTTGGCTTCCTGTTATGGGATATGAAGATTTTAGCTGTTCTTTCTTTTCTTACAAGGAGTAGTCAGTGTTTTATTTAAAAAAAAATTTTTTGTTGTTGTTGATGGACCTTTATTTTATTGGTTTGTTTATGTGGTGCCGAGAATTGAACCCAGTGCTTCACATGCTAGGCAAGTGCTCTACCACTGAGCCACAACCCCAGCCCTGAGTGTTTTCATTATTGTGTAATAAAATTGCTCATGTAGAGTCAAGTAGTGTACAGTGATCATAGGCAAGGAGTGGGGAACTGGTTTGTTTCGAACTTGGCTCAGGATTACGACCTCCACCTCCCCATTAGCTGGGAATACAGGCATGTGTTGACAGCCACCTGAAGTTGGCTATGTACTGTGAAACAATAGCTCTGCTAAGTATGATGTCATAATATTAAATATGGACTTTTAAAAACGCACAATGCTGCTCCCTTGTCCTCAGTGTTCTGTGCTCTCTGCCGTGGTCAGAGGTCACAACTCTCATCCACTGCGTCTCTGTCCCCTACCTCCAAGTGTGCTTAAAAGTTCTTAGGAAATTACGGGGCTGAGATTGTGGCTCAGTGGTGGAGCGCTTGCCTGGCACGTGTGAGGCCCTGGGTTCCATCCTCAGGACCCCATAAAAATAAATAAACAAAATAAAGGTATTGTGTCCATCTACAACTAAAATATAATGGAAAAAAATTTAACTTATAAAATTATTATGAAACTAGAATTTTCCTCTTTCCTTGGCACAATGGGAGGCTCTTATCACATGGGGTCCCATTCCCTTTGGTTCTAGAACTGGAGCTGGGTGATCTCTGTCTAGCAGCATGGCCTGGCTCTGCCCCTGGCCTGCTTTTTCATTCATATTGCTCTTCAGAGTGTCACCTGGTTCCTTCAATGCCTCTGTTTTAGGGCTGGAGGAGGAAGGCTGGGTGACTGGCCTTTGTTCCTTGGTAGGACATCCTCATGTGAAACATGAACCCGCTCCTCACTGACATGGCAGGGTGTGGACTGTTCCATTTTCTCACGGAGGAGTCAGTCAGATTCCACACCCCCACCCCCGACTTCAAAGCTACCAGAGTCAGCGGGCCCAAAGCCTGGGCCTGGGCTTCCTGACTCCCTGGGCAGATGTCTCAAATTCTGTGGCTTTGTGGTTTCCTTCTTGGGAGTTTCTCACTTGTTTTCATTCTTTCCTTTCTTTCTCTCTTTTTTTTTCAGCCTTGCATCATCAAGATTAAAAACTTTTTTGATGCAGAAGATTATTACATTGTTTTGGAATTGTAAGTAGCACATGTTTTAAACTTGACATTTTCATTTAAATGCTTAAAAGCCAACATAGACTTGAATGTAGACTTGCCTTGTTCATGCTGGGGACCCTCCCTGTAAGTATGTGGTGGTGGGATCCACAGTGTGTTTGCATGTCTAGGTAGTGTTAATTCTAGAAGTCGTGCAGTATTTCCACAGGCAGGTAGCAGGGGATTCTAGTCCCTGCATCTGAGTCCTGGGTTTAAACACTACTCAGCAGGTGACTAGTTGACCACCCATGGGTGAGTTTCTTTCACCCCTCTGAGTTTCATCTTCTTAGTGTTAAACGCAGATAATAGTACAGAGTCTTGGAGAAGTTTACATGCTAAGAGGGATGGAAAGCCCTGCAGAGTACCTGGCACATGTGGGCGCTTGACATGGGGTCCCTGTTTTTTGGGGATTGAACCCAGAGCATTGAGCTGCATTCCCAGCCCCTCTTTTTTTGGGGGAGGGTGAGAACCAGGGATTGAACTCAGGGGCACTCAACCACTGAGCCACACCCTAGCCCTTTTTTTGTATTTTTATTTAGAGACAGGGTCTCACTGAGTTGCTTAGCACCTTGCTGTTGCCAAGGCTGGCTTTGAACTTAGGATCTTCCTGCCTTAGCCTCCTGAGCTGCTGGAATTATAGGGATGCACTACCGTGCCCAGCCCCAGCCATTTTTATTTTTCATTTTGAGACAGGTTCTCACTGAGTTGCTGAGGGCCTTGCCTAATTGCTGAGGCTGGCCTCCAACTTGTGATCCTCCTGCTTCAGCCTCCTGAGATGCTGGGATTACAGGTGTGTGCCACTGTGCCCAGCTTCCACGTGTGTTGATGTTATTACTTTAAAAATATCTGCTTTCGGTGGTCCTTTTTATTTAAGATGATGGGATCTGGTGGCATGGTGGTGCCTAAGTATCTTTCAGTGTCTTGCTGCTTTACTTCATGGTTAGAATGTCCTATCTTCTTTGGTATCACCAAAATAATTTCCTGTGTCATTCCTGGAAGAGGCCTGTCTTATGTCTATTCCTGCATAAATTCACATTTTTGAAGCAGCTGTTGTGACAGGCATGGAATGCTTTGTTCTTGGCTGAAAAATGGAGGCTGTGCAGATTGAGTGGCAAGAGCAACTTAGCGAGACCCTGACTCAAAATAAAAAAATGAAACCGACTGGGGTGGTAGCTCTGTGGTAGAGTGCTCTTGGGTTCAATGCCCAGTGCTACAAAAAATAAAATAAAATAAAATAAACAGCAATCCTGATTTTATAACCCTGGGAGAGATGAATGTCCTAGGGTTCTTCAGGGAATATTTGCTGTTACCAAATAGGAGATTGTTATCTGACTGGATCTGGTTGACACAGTGAATAATGGTCATAATAGTACAGTATAGTAGCTGGTATTTATTAAGCCCTTACCTGCAAGCTAAGTTAGCACTTTCTGTGGACTGACTCATTGGTCCTTCATAATAATCTTACAGATTACTTACATGTCACAAGTGGGTTTCTATTTTTAGACCCACTTTAAAGAAAAGGAAACTGAATCAGAGACTTTGAATAACATTGCTGAGCCCTGTGCCAGGTGCCTTACCTATGTCAATCATTTCTTATTTTATACCAACCCCATCACAGCAGGTGGTGTTACTCCCACTTTTTAAGCTTAGAGAGATTAAATAGCCCAAAGTCCCACAGCTAGGAAGTAGTGGAGTTGGGGTTTAGACCCGAGTTCACTTGATTGTAAGTTCTGGTTTGCTCTTCCTCATCCCCTCCGAATCACGCAGGGTACGTGATAAACGTGCAGGCTCCTGGGCCCACCTTGGTAGTGAATCAGATCTTAAAGTTCCCCAAGTATTACCAATTCCCACTGCACGTTTCTTCTCTCATATTCCTTATTTCTGGTGGGAACATCAGATTGTAGATGAACCTTACTTATTAGCTCATTAGCTCTAATAATGTGAGTCAAAGGTGAATAAAAATGGCAACTCTGCTAGTCTGAATGAGTTTGCTCTGTCTTTTATACCATGCAAGTGAGTTTCCTCTAGGAATGAACACCTTCCTTTGTCTGTGTTTTAGGATGGAAGGAGGAGAGCTCTTTGACAGGGTGGTGGGGAATAAACGGCTGAAAGAAGCTACCTGCAAACTCTATTTTTACCAGATGCTCTTGGCTGTACAGGTGAGAAAAGTCCTCAGTTACTGTGACAACCTACTTTCTGTGCGGTGCAATTACTACCTGGGTTAAGGAGAAACTGAGGGACTGAGAATTAAAACTCTGAAGCGATCCTGTGTTTGTTCTGTTGGAAAAAATATTCTACCCCTTTGACTCAGGTGACAAAGCTCTTGCTGTGAAGTTAAGAGACAGTAAGGAAGGGAACTAGAAAACCAACACCCCCCAAGTCTCCTCTCTTTAACCTGGAGGTCTTCCTGGAGGGAAATTGATTTCTACCTGTTTTAGTCAGCTTTTTTACCACTGTGACTAAAAGACCTGACAAGAACAAGTTTAGAGGATGAAAAGTTGATTTGGAACTCACAGTTTCGGAGGTCGAAGTTCATAGAACACAGGCTCAATTACTCTGGGCCCAAAGTGAGGCAAAACATCATGGTGAGGGCTGGGTTTGTGGCTCACTTGCCTAGCATGTGTGAGGCACTGGGTTCGATTCTCAGCACCACATGTAAATAAATAAAGATCCATCAACAACTAAAAAATATAAATTAAAAAAAAAAAAAAAACACAAGCCATCATGGTGAAAAGGTGTAAAGGAGGCAAACAGCTCAAGACGTGGAAGCAGAGAGAGCTGTGCTCACCAGGGACAAAACGCATAACCCAGGGCATGCCTGCAGCGACTTACTGCTCTAGCCACACCCTGCCTGCCTCCTGGTACTGCCCGGTTAACCCCTACCAGTGGATTAATGGTTGATTATTAGGTTAAGGGTCTCATAACCCAATCTTCTCACCTTTGAACTTTTTTCCTGTTGTCTCACACATAACACTTCATATCTAAACCATAGAACTACGGCTACCTTATCTTTGTAGAAAACCTCCTGTAAACTGGGACTGGGCAGAGTTGAGGGGACAGTGGGCAAGCTGGGGTGAGGGGGACGTGCGTGCTCTTCTTGGCTCATTTATTCAGTTCCCTCCAGATGCAGCATCTTGGTCATGGGAGTGGACGGGGGGGTGAGGCGTGTGCCTGGCCTTCTCTGTTCAGTGAAAGTGTTGATAGAGAAGCTGTTGGTGGCACTTTGCCTTGAGGAATACCACCATTTTCCAAGCAGAATTGGTTATGGTGATTCCCCACCAAGATTTCTTTTCTTGAAAACTTGTTCCATGCAGTAAATGCAGTGGAGGGAGCAGATTTCTTTTGGGGGAGGGGGACTGGAAATTTAACTCAGGGGCACTTAACCACTGAGCCACATCCCAACCCTTTTTTTCAGTTGGACACACACCTTTATTTAATTTATTTATTTTTATGTGGTGCTGAGGATCGAACCCAAGGCCTCACATGTGCTATGTGGGTGCTCTGCTGCTGAGCCACACAACCCCAGCCCCCCAAGCCCTTTTTATGTCTTATTTAGAGACACGGTCTCTGAGTTGCTTAGGGCCTCAGCCTCCTGAGTCCCTGGGATTATAGGTGTGTGCCACTGTGTCTGGCTGGGAGCTGTTCTTGTATTGGGTGAGGATTGAGGGAGATTTTTCTGGGGTAGGTCCACCTGGGTTTGGCCCTTAAAGGTTTCATCAGGTTAATTTCCCACTGAAAGTGCCCAGAGGGACATCAGAGCAGGCTGAAGTTCATGATCATAAGCCCCCCACCCCTCTGCCCAACCCCCCCTTTTTTTGTTTTGTTTTGTTTTTCTGTTCTGGGAACAAGTGCTCTACCCCTGAATTACACACCAGTCCTCAAAGTCTTTTTAATGGTGGCTGTCACCTACCTAGTGCTTATCTCGCTTATTGGTTTTTCCCCTTATATTTACTGATCAAGAATATTACAGTGAGGGGCTGTGGCTGTGGCTCAGTAGCAGAGCTGTTGCATGGCATGTGATCCTCAGCACTGCATACAAAAAAAAAAAAAATAAGCAAATAAAATAAAGGCATGCTGTCCATCTACAACTATCAAAAAACTTTTTTAAAAAAGAATATTACAGTGGATTGACTATATGGAGCAATTGCTATGAGACATTTTTAGTATATATGTAAATATATCATCTTGATGGAATTTTTATGTTTATTTTGGTATGTTCTCAAAATATTTTATATCACTCATTTAAGTTTTATTGAATTAAATACCTTATATGTTTCTGCCAATGTGAAAGGATATGTGTTTTCTTGAATTGTGAAATGCAAGCTTCATTGTCTCAATTGCTGTTTTTGTTTTTTTAGAGAATTTTGAAAGTTTACTGAATGCTGTAATTAACTTCCTAATATTCTCCCTCCACCATAAAAAAGAGCAGTGTAGTTTTTGCAGTTGACCTCAAGTTAAAGACAGAGTCTGATTTCCTGAGGGAAGTATCATTCCTTTTTTCAGTAATTCTTCTAGGATGGGCTTGGTCCCATTTCAGAGGAGAGAATAATTAGAGTTTTCTGGAATAATTCTGTATTGTCCCTTAAAGAGAGATGGGATACCATTCTTTCTCTTCCTAAATGAGATAGAAAGTGTTCTTTTCTGGTAGTCATCTTTCATAGGTAAGAACATTCTTAAGACAAATCTACACACACACACACACACACACACACACACACACACACACACAGGATAATGTAGCAGAAAAGAGAGAAAAGGAACCAGGTCCTTGACTAAATTGTGACTAGTGCTGACCCCACTTTACTTTTGAAATTCCATTTATAAGTCACTGAAGTCTATCTTCTTTTTAAGTTAATGTGGGCAGGTTTTTAAATGACCAATAAAATTGATTTCACATTAAAAAAAAAAAAGGACTTCCTAGAAAATATAAATCTAAGGGCTGTGCCTTCCTTTCTGTGTAGTACCTTCACGAAAATGGCATTATACATCGGGATTTAAAGCCAGAGAATGTTCTACTGTCATCTCAAGAAGAGGACTGTCTTATAAAGGTAAAAGTTATGTTCTGTATGTGAGCATTCTGGTAGAAACTGTCTTTTAATTCCTCGTGTGAAAAATGGGAGCAAAAAAAAGACAAAAAAAAAAAAAAAGACTGAGAATCTGATTTTTGCACTCAGCATTTGTTGTAGAGATCAGGTGATAGTCCTGTCTCTCTGGAGTCTTATGAGCATTTATCAGCTCCATTGTATACAATCCACCTTTGTGCAGAGGGGTCTAAATTGATGAATGAATTATATATCCTGCCTGGACCTCTTTTTCAAGCTTCCTTTTAGAATCTACTGTTAGAATTAAAAAATAAATAAGACAGTAAACTATATCTATATCTATATCTCAAAAGACCCAGGCTGCATCTCTGAATCTGAGGGTGGCACCCAGGTGCAAGAATTTTTTCTCAACCTCCCCAGATATTCCACAGTTAATCAAATTTGAGAGTCTAGGGTCTAAGAAGAATCGTGTAACTAACTAGAATCCTAGGGTGTTTGTCATAGGGATTACAAACTTTCTATAAGGTTACAAAGAACTGGAAAACCTGATTCTTAAAGTTCTTAAGTTAGGGATTTTAAGCAAAATTTAGTACTGGAACTTGCAAGCTAATGAGTTTGCAGACTTCAGATGAACTGCAGGTATGAAGCACACAATGAAAGCTGATGTAGCTGATGTAGCTGATGTGGGACCAGCAGACTATGATACTCTTTTTATTTTTAGGACATTGTTAAAAATTATTCCTTTTGTCCTTAATTTTAGATTACTGATTTTGGGCAGTCCAAGATTTTGGGGGAGACCTCTCTCATGAGAACTTTATGTGGTACCCCCACTTACTTGGCTCCCGAGGTTCTTCTTTCCATTGGAACTGCCGGGTATAACCGTGCTGTGGACTGCTGGAGTTTAGGAGTTATTCTTTTTATCTGGTAAGAAAAGTTTTCATTGCTACACAATCTGGTTGGAGGTAATTAGATGAAAGCATAACCATATTCAGGTAGCAAGGTCATGTTTCATTTAGGTCACTTTTCGACCACTGATTTTAAAGAAAAACCTGCTTTTTCGTGATGCTGAAACCAAGAAATCTGTATATCTGAATGCCTCTGAGAATGCCATTTGATTTCTTTCCCTTTTTCTCTCTACCAATATAAAGCCTTAGTGGGTATCCACCTTTCTCTGAGCATAAGACTCAAGTGTCACTGAAGGATCAGATCACCAGTGGAAAATACAACTTCATTCCCGAAGTCTGGGCAGATGTTTCAGAGAAGGGTATGGATACAAAAAGGTTAAGAATATGTGGTTTACTACAATGTGGGTATGCTCTTGGTGGGAGTGTCTTTTCAAACTCTGTGGTGTTTTCTCCTGTCAGTCTGTTCTAGTTTTGATTAGTTTTTACAGAATTTGAAAATTAGAACAAATGATCAAATTGTTCATTCAGCACATTGAGCTCAAGTTCCTAATCTACTGTTTCCTAGCTGTGTGACCTTCAGCAAGTTATTGAACTTCTCTGAGTTTCTATTTTCTTTATTTGTAAAGATCCTCCTCTGATAGTCCTCACCTTAAATTAAATGGTTTTTCTGAGTGCTAAGTGTAATGTACACAAGTGACTGGTACCTATTTTAGTGTGCAAAAGAATAAGTAACTTTTTAGTTACAAACTTTTCTTTGAGTTAGCCCCATATAAAAAGCTCAATGTCAGTTACTTTTTTTTTTTTAATTTTTTAGTTATTGATGGACCTTTATTTTATCCATTTATTTATATGTGGTGCTGAGAATCGAACCCAGTGCCTCACACATGCTAGGCAAGTGCTCTACCCCTGAGCCACCACCCCAGCCCCTTACTTTTTTTGTATTTTATAATTTTAAAATGTAACCTTATAATTTCCAGAAGAAAAAGTGGAAACTTAAAACTAAATATCCAGTAGTGTAACATAGGTGATTGTGCTAAACGTGGGTGCTCTTTAAGGAATAATATTATTGCAGTATACAAGTCAGCCTTCATTGTTTGCTGGAGTAGTTAGGCTTTATTTCTGACAAACCAGATTTTCACGGAGCCCCTCTTTGGTTGAGGGACTCTCATTACCAGTCCTGGGGTGTCAGGGAGAGTTGGCTGTAGCATTTTAAATATCTCAGAACTGGGTAGAAGGTCAGTTTTAATTAGTTTGAGTCCAGCAACAAGAGAGGGAGCAGGGAGCTAAGAAGCTGTGGTGTCCCATCATTCCTGGTGTTTAGAGTCCTCTGCACACAGGGAGGAGGGCCTGGGGTCCTGCCCACTGTCTGCTGACTCCATAATGATCTCTTTCTGGATGGTGGCCTGTCATTCTGCTTACCTTAATATTGCTGATTGAATGTGTTTATCCTTTTCACTATAGTTTGCCAATTCTCTTGTTACCTTAGCTCTGGATCTCGTCAAGAAGTTGTTGGTTGTGGATCCAAAGGCACGATTTACGACAGAAGAAGCCTTAAGTCACCCGTGGCTTCAGGTGGGTGTGGGGCAGTACCCACTTGCATGAAATGCACAGGGAGCCCTGAGCTAGGTGAGGAAGAGGATGGAAACATAACCTTTGCAATGTTGGGTCTGTTTTAAGTTGAACTGTAGGTTCACCCAACAGGTGAGCTAGGCTGGGCTTCATTCCAGCCATTTTTCCACCGTAAATAAGGGAACTTGGAGAGCTGGAGGACGGCAGCCTCCCTGGGAAGAATCCAGCCATTTCTCAGTTCCATGTGATTGGGTGTGAAGGGTCTCACTTCTTATTCCTGGTGAATAGGCGTGCTGTAGTGCAGGCTAACACCTGCGTCTTTCAAGTCTGCATTACTTCTCTGTTCTTGCTGGGAATTGTGGCTGCCATTAGCTCATGCATGGACCTCATTCAGAGTTGCCAGAGTTGGAAGTCTTTAGTGGATTTGTCAGATTCATGTTTGGCATTAGAATTAGCTACAGCAGCGGGGAGGTTTTTTTTTTTTCCTTTTTGTACCAGGGATTGAACTCAGGTGCACTCAACCACTGAGCCACTCACCAGCCCTGTTTTGTATTTTATTTACAGACAGGGTCTCACCGAGTTGTTTAGCACCTTGCTTTTTGCTGAGTTTGGCTTTGAACTTGTGATCCTCCTGCCTCAGCCTCCCTAGCTGCCGGGATGACAGGTTTGCACCACTGTGCCCAGCCAGGCAGGTTTTTTTTTTTTTTTTTTTTTTTTTAAAGAGAGAGAGAGAGAGAGAGAGAGAGAGAATTTTTTAATATTTATTTTTTAGTTATCGGCGGACACAACATCTTTGTTTGTACGTGGTGCTGAGAATCGAACCCGGGCCGCACGCATGCCAGGCGAGCGCTCTACCACTTGAGCCACATCCCCAGCCCCCCAGGCAGGTTTTTGATGGACGTCTGATTCTGATCTTCCATTTCCTGTGTCGTCATTCAGCACAGCCATGCCTCTTTCTATTAATTTTCTTTTGATCTGTTTTCTGTGGGGATTAGGCACTTAACTAATCAGGTACTTTGAGCAAGAGACTGATACTCTTGGGGATTACTGGTCCACAAATTCCTTGGGCAGTCTGGCCTCAGCTCTATATTTCTGGGACTTGGGGAGGGCTGTTCCCTATTCTGTTTTCCAACCCTCTATACCTAACAGTTTTGCTCAGGCCAGCTCAGGTTGAGAACAACAAATCCTTAATGGAGGAAAAAAAAAAAGCCCAGATATATGTGTTTGGGATGTTGCCATGGAAACAGCAATCTCCCCAGAAGAAATCTGTCAGATGATTTAGCATTTAATAGACCACACAGATTTGAGACAGCAAGACCTTGGAGAAAAGGAGTTTGGAAACAAAGGGTGCCTTTGGATGTAGGGATTTAATTTTGATGAAAAAGAGAAACACGCCTCTTGGCTCTTTTCATGTATCCTAGTAAGGAAACTCTTGGGGTTCCCACGTGGAGAGGTTGGAGGAGCTGTGTTGGGCTTGGAAAAAAAAATAGAGCTGGCCAGCAAGTCCTAGGGACAGGATTTGCATCTCCCTGAAATTTATGAGGCAGCACAGCCTATTTTTCTTATACTTTTTGTCTCAAAAGAAAACTTACAACTAAGAAGGTGAAGTTCAACTCTGCCACAGGGGTCTCCTATGAATACTTTTTTATCCACATTTTGTTTTTGCAGCCAAAGGTGGAGAGGACAAGGCTGCAGATGGGTTATCTAAAACATCAGTTAGTGATGGTTAGGTTTTTATTTTGGGAAAGTTCAGTGTTTTTCAGAAGCCAAATGGTTTTATGGGTTTGGCACTGGGCTGAACACTGGGAATGTGAATCGTGGTCTCTGTGTTGTCATTAGCAGTGTCTGGTTTTGGGAGCATCTCTCATCTCTCCTTCTTCTTTAATACATTTTTAGTTGTAGAGGGATACAATATCTTTGTTTATTAATTTATTTTTTTATGTGGTACTGAGGATCAAACCAGTGCCTCACACATGCTGGGCAAGCGCTCTGCCACTGAGCCCCAGCCCCAGCCCCAGCCCCCCTCACGTCCTCTTCCTGCCTCATGTTGAGTGCCTGAGAGGATTCCTTCCTGCTTGACTTCAAGGGATAATTTAATAGTTTTGAATAGGTTGTGGACATCTCAAAGGAAGGACATTTACAGATAAACTCTGCCACCAGGGGGCTGAGGATGTAGAGCCCTTGCTTAGCATAAGTGAAGCATTAGTTTCAATCCCCAGCATTGCAAAATACAAAACTAAACAAAATAAAATAATAATAAAAAACTTTACAAGTTTGCGTCAACAATGAGGTTCTTTTTTATGTAATTGCTAATTGATGACTTGTAAATATACTTAATAGACTTGGGTCACTGAAGGTCTAAAGGAGAAGGGCATTTGTGTTAGCAGCCTCTTACTATGACATACCTGAGATAAATTGACTTAAAAAGAAGAAAAGTCCATTTTGGCTCACAGTTTTGGTGATTTTAGTCCATGACCAAAGGGGCCCCATTGCTTTGAGCATGTGGTGAGGCAGCATATCATAGCAGGAGTGTGTGGTGGTGACCTGTTTGTCTCATGGCTGGTGTGAAAAATATGAGAGAGGAAGAGGAAGAAACTGGATTTCCACAGTCTTCTTTGGGGAATGCCCCCAATGACCTAACCTCCTCCCACTAGGCACCACCTCTCTGAGGCTCCGCCCTCTCACAGTAGTGCTGAGACACACAATCCTACCATTATTCCATTGTAATTTCATTGGTTCATGCATTTATTCCTTCAGAATAGTCAATGAGCTCTTGTGTCAAATACTCTTAGGCTAGCATGGATATAAAGAGGAATAAGATAAGTCCTTGCCTAGGGAGCTGACGTCTGCATCACAGTTGCTGACTGCAGTCGTACAGTGTGGTGTGATGTATCTGTTGTGGGGGCGGGTAGGTGCAGAGTACAGTGCTAACCAGGAGGAGGCAGGGCCACTGCCCACAGGGCTCTGGTGTGAACAGGTCTGAAACCTGCATGATCTGGCAACAATGTCGGGGGTGAGTGTCAGCATTTTCAAATGTTTACTGGGTCCCTCTGCCAGGAAGGCCCCTGTGCCCGTGAGAGTGACTGGTATCTAGGGGATGCTCAGGAAGAATTTGTTCACTGAGTGGAACAAGGAAGGTGGGCTGTGTGGGTTGCAAGGAGGTAAGGAGGGCATTCCTGGGGGAGCTGTGGTATGAACAAGTATGGGGGGAAAGAATGGATGGACTTTGGCAAGTGACAGTACATGAGAAGTGACATCCTCCAGCCATGGGAGAGTCTAGAGGGGAATCCAGGTGAGCATGACCCTAACAAGATAGGCTGAGGGACTAGGCAGAGTGATGGAAGCAGGTGGTGGTTCCAGCTGTTTAGATAGAGAAGAGATGAAGCAGTTGGTAGCCCTCTAGCATCATGCAGCTGCTGAGCGGTGGAGACCCCGTCGTCCTCTCCCTCTGGTGGCTTAAGGGGAAGAGTAGGGAGAAGGTGGGTTGCTTGGTGAAGTATGTGGGGCTTTGGAATCGAACTGCTTAGCCCACATTCTTAGACATATTTTGCATTTTCGAAGATGGGGAGAACCGGACCAGGCCACCCATCAAGACTCTTGAATGCAAATCCTTGAACCCTATAGAACCTAGCATCTCGAGAGGTAGAGCTACCCTCACACCTCACACATCTGGGCAGTTTTTCTCTTTGCCCACTCCCCCCCGCCCCACCTTTTCCTCCTGCAGCATGAAGCACCTGCTTCATGTCGTGTTCATTGTTGTCCTTTCTCATTAGAGCTGAGCTTGGGATACTGTGGGCTTCAAGACCATGTGGCACTTTGTACAGCACCTGCAGGGTAATTTTCTTAGGGGGCTGAGTCCGTCATCCTGTTGGTATTTGGGTAAATGGCCTTGCTGATGGCAGGGCAAGGGGGTGATGTGGAAGGATTCAGGGAGCTGCATGGAGTCAGCCCCAGCCTTTGGCTCTCAGGATCTGCTGGTTATCTGGAGTCTGTGGTTCTCTTACCCACTGAGCTCTTAGGACCATGGGTTTGATTCAGTCAGTGTTGACTGAGCTGTGACTGCTCATGAGACTACTCAGAAGGCAGAGGTGAGCACCCATGGGCCCTTCACTTCGGGAACTTGAGCAAGGGGGTGATCCTTAGCAGACACTTGCCATCTTTGCAGGGGTGCCTTGCCCTGTCCTTCTAAAGGAGCTTTCTTTTCCCCAGACACAGCCTACTTATGTTTTTCATTTCTTCACAGGATGAGGACATGAAGAGAAAGTTTCAGGAGCTACTGGCCGAGGAAAATAAATCAATTGCTCTATCCCAAATCCCAACCCAGGTATCCCTACTAATGATTAATAAATGTAGACTAGGTTTAAAGAGCTGATGAGTGAGCCTAATGAGTCTAAAGATTATCTTTTATTTATTTTTAAAATATTTTCTTTTTAGTTGTAGATGGACACAGTATCTTTATTTATTTTTATGTGGTGCTGAGATTCACACCCAGTGCCTCATGCATGCCAGGCAAATGATCTACCACTGCACTACAACCCCAGTCCCAGATCTGAAGAGTCTTGAGGGTGACAGTTGCTTCACGTTCTTAAAGATCTATGTAGTAGGTGTTACGTTTCAACTTGATCTGCTCTAGCGTCCTTATAAGATTGCTTAATATGTTAGTGAAGCACAGGTAGGGCCTGTCACTTGAAAGTTCTCCTTCAGGGCAAGACTAAACAATCTGTTAGAAGCTCAATTTTAAATTCGTTGGAAAACTTAAAATTTGGACAAATGATGATTTCTTGGTTATAATTTTAGTCTTCTAAAATTCTTTGTAAGCATAAATAAATATCACTTCATTCCTGTCCAGCTTTTCTTTTTTTTTTTTTTAAGGTACTGGGAGTTGAACTCAGGGGCACTTGTCCACTGAGCCACATCCCTAGCCCTATTTTGTATTTTATTTAGAGACAGGGTCTCACTGAGTTGCTTAGCACCTTAATTCTTTTTTTTTTTTTTTTTTTTTGGCTGAGGCTGGCTTTAAATTTGTGATCCTCCTGCCTCAGCCTCTGAGCCACTGGGATTATAGATGTGCACCACTGGTTGCACTATTGCAAGCACTGCAATAGTTCTGCTTTTTTCCCACTCTCCCTCCCAGTTTTATAAATGGGGAAGTAAGCAAGGCAGAAAAGATCGTCTTTTCCATAAAAGAGTAAAAGTTGGGGCTCTAAGTGAGAGGTTTTTGTGATATCGACTTTCTCACTTTTTGTGATATCGACCATTGAACCCAGGGCCCCACACATGCTAAGCAAGTACTCTACCACTGAGCTACACCCACTAGCCCTTTTTATTTTATTTTGAGACAGAGTTATACTAAGTTGTCCTGAAGGCCTCAAGCTGTCTGTCTTTCCTACTTTAGCCTCCCAAGAAGCTCTCTGTTTTGGTGCTAGGGAGTAAATGCAGGGCCTTAGTGTAGGCTAAACACATATTTTACCACTAAGCTATAAGCCCAGCTCCTACATTCTAATGGTGGGATTACACCCTAGTGACCCTATCTTAAGTTGAAAACATTTTAAACCAAAATGCAATTATTACTCCAAATCTACTGAGCTTGGCAACAGTTGCACACTAGTGTACAGGATTCCGCTTGTGATCTTGCTGACCAGGAGCTACAGTTGCCTCACATCAGGAGAGAATATTGCTAGCCTACAAAAAGATGTTAAGAGTCTGCACCTGGGGTTGTGGTAGCCCTGTGGCAGAGTGCTTGCCTGGCATGTATGAGGCACTGAATTCAAACCTCAGTGCCACATAAAAATAAATAAAATAAAGGTATTGTATCCACCTACAACTAAAAAAAAAAAGATGTCTAGATTTAGATTCAAAGTTTACTTTCTATTGTTTGCATTTGCTTATGCACCATTGTAAAATATAAAAATTGTAGTTGAAAAAAAAGTTGTAATTGAGCTGAGTATGGTGGTGCATATCTGTAAATCCCAGTGGTTCGGGAGTCTGAGGCAGGAGGATTGAAGTTCAAAGCCAGCCTCAGCAACTTAGTGAGGCTCTGTCTCTAAATAAAACACAAAAAGTGTTCGGTGGTTAAGTGTCTCTGGGTTCCATCCCCAGTCTCAACAAAAAGGGTGGTGGGTGTTCCTGGGGTTGTGGCTCAGTGGTAGAACACTTTCCTAGCATTTCCTAGGCACTGGGTTCGATCAGCAGACCACATAAAAATAAATAAATAAACATCTTAAAAAATACAATACCCTTAAAAATTTCTTTCTTTCTTTCTTTTTTTTTTTTTTTTTTTTTGTAATGGGAATTGAACCCAGGGGCGCTCAACCACTGAACCACATCGCCTTTTTTTAAAAATATATTTTATTTAGAGACAGAGTCTCTCTGAGTTGCCGAGGCAACTGATCCTCCTTCCTCAGCCTCCTGAGCTTCTGGGATTACAGGTGCGCTCCACCACGCCTGGCAAGATTTCTTATAAAAACAAAATTGCAGTTGAACTGTCCTTACATCATTAAGTGGTTGGAAGCCGCAAGAAGAGAAATGTTAGATAAGTGTATTGGAGTCCAGTGGGGATTCAGTGACCACCAGTTATTCTTGGTACCATGCTTCAGATGAAGTGACCCTGGTTGACTGATAGCTAATTGGGGAACTTTAATAGAAGCTGGTGATTTTCTTCTAAACATTCTCCCTTTTCCTTTATTTGCAGCCTTCCACTAGTCAAAAGCGGCCCCTGGAAGGGGAAGCTGAAGACACAGAGTCCTCGAAGCGCCGGGCTGTGTGTACAGCTGTGCTGTGAACAGTGGACTGAATCTGAAGAAATGTACTTCTTTCACTCTGCTGTCATCTTCCTTTTCTTTAAATCTTTTTTAAAAATCATTTGTATTTTAATTATGGGAATAATTGCTTTTCCACAATCACTGTTAATTCAATTAAAAACCTGATGGAATGTGGGCTTTGTGCTTATGCTTCAACCAACTTTTTGGTTGAATGCCTTTTATTTAAGAAAAAAAAAATTTTTTTCTTAAAAAAAAATAAAAAGTTAGGGGGCGGGCTGGGGTTGGGGCTCAGTGGTAGGGTGCCTGCCGTGCACGTGTGAGGCCCTGGGTTCGATCCTCAGCACCACATAAAAATAAATAAAGATATTGTGTCCATCTACAACTAAAAACATGTTAAAAGAAAAAAAATGTTAGGGGTGGGATATGGTTCAGTGACTGGATTCTTACATTGCAAATGTAAGGCCCTGCGTTTGATTCCCAACACCAAAATAAAAAAAGAAATAAAAGTGAAAAATATAAAAAGTTATTGTGTGCTTTTTCATCTAGAGCCCTACTTGGGTTGTTACCAGGCGGTTTCTCTGGATGTCACCTGGTTTCAGCCAGGGACAGCTAAATACAAATTCTAAAGGCCCCTTAGAAAGTTACAGGGAAAGGGGCATAGGGAGGTTGGGGGTGGCATTTGTAGTGACTCACACTCAGAGATTTCAAGAGATGGTAGGTACATTGACGTATGTATCATGTGCCAGTTTCAAATTCTCCTCCTTTGTGTTAAAGATACATGTCTTCACAGTCTGAAACCTTGGGACTAGATAAGTTGTGAAATTCAAATTTTTCCGAGGTTTGGAAGCTGACTCACTTCTATTGTATATATTATGTGTAATACCCCAGGGGGGGTCCCATAACAATACTCATTGATATTTCTGCAGCAAATATTCACAGCAAAAGGAGAAGAGAAAGAGGAAGGTTGTCCCATGTTAATGCATGTCAAACTTTTCTCCCAAATGAATTAAGGATGACTTATTTTGGAAGTGGAGTTTAGGCATGTGGGCATGTTACATTGAACCAGTAATGATTAGGAAGGCCCTGTGCAAAAAGCCCTATTCTTGGCTGATCTTGTCCTCACAGTGATCCTATAAGCTAAGTCATCCAGCCACCCTCATGTAACAGGTGAGGAATTCAGGCTTAGAGAAGTAAGGTAACTTTTCCAAAATCACACAGCTGATAAGCGGCAGAGCTGGGACCCAACCTAGGTTTTTCTGAATCCAGAACTAATGTCTGTCTTCCTAGTTTCATGTTCAGACTCATGGATGGTGATTGCTGACAAAATGCACAAGCAACTGATGTCTAAACTCAAATGTCAGCATGTTCAGTGAACTGCCCCAAAGAGCGTATATCCTTGTTTACCATCAAGTGCGATCAGTCCCTCCGGGCTGGCTTCAGGGACAGCCCTATGATCTGTAGAAGTTGGAACATCTTTGGCAGAAAATAGACCACTCACATCATTTCATGGAGGGGATGTGTACCGAGGTCACAGATGCCTGGATCTGGAGCCATCAGGAATGCAGGCATTTCTAATGCCTGCTTCCTCTCTGATTCTGCTTTTTCTTTTCTTTCTTTTTTCTTTTTTTTTAGAGAAAGAGGAGAGAATTTTTTAATATTTATTTTTCAGTTTTCGGTGGATACAACATCATTATCATTTTTTTATGTGGTGCTGAGGATCGAACCCAGCAGCCCGTGCATGCCAGGCAAGCATGTTGAGCCACTTGAGCCACATCCCCAGCCCTGCTTTTTATTTTTATTTTGTAAATATTTATTTAGTTGTGGACGAACACACAGTATCTTTATTTATTTTTATATGGTGCTAAGGATCGAATCCAGTGCTTCACCCATGTGAGGCAAGCGCTTGACCACTGAGCCCCAGCCCTAGCTCCTCTGCTGCTTTTTCAATTTTGCCTGGTTGACACTAGATCATATTGTAATTCACTGGCCATACCATGGTTCGAATGCTACTTACCAGCTAGGACAGTGGCAAGGGCACACAGCTGTTGCCCCTGGCCCTAGGGATGGGAGTGGGGTTAGCAATTTCTATTAGAAAGGTATGCAAATATTCTGAGGTTTGGCTAGCCTGGTACAGGGGTCTGATGGGATTTAGGTGGTTTGAATATTGAAAGGAATGAGGTTGAGATTGCCAAGTTAGATGGGTTTTAGCTCATTTGAATAATGTGGAGGCTGAGGTTTCTTAGGGCATTTTTCTTCTTGGGCACAGTTAGCCAGCCCTTCCCTGTTTCCAGGGCACACTGTGGCTTGCTCTGATGATACCTGCCATGATAGGCTAAATAATGACCCTCAACAGGTGTCCTCATTCTAATCCCCAGAATCTGTGAATGTTACTTTACATCGCAAAAAGGACTTCATGGACATGATTAAGGATCTTGAGGTGGGGAGATTATCCTCTCTTATCCTGTGGGCCCAATGTCATCACAAGGATCCTTTTAGGGACCCAAGAGAAGCCAGAATCAGATGAGATGATGTGATAACTGAGCGTAGATTGGATTGATGTGCTTTGAAAATGGAAGGAGGGGTCCAAAGACTATAAACAACCATGGAAACTGAAAAAGGAAGCCAATGGATTCTCCCTTCAATGCTCTTTTAAGGAACTGGTCCTTTACGACTTG
Source organism: Callospermophilus lateralis (assembly GCF_048772815.1). Lineage (NCBI taxonomy): Eukaryota > Metazoa > Chordata > Mammalia > Rodentia > Sciuridae > Callospermophilus > Callospermophilus lateralis. The sequence continues at coordinate 116,476,921 of NC_135305.1, read as the reverse complement.
ACTTGAACCAACTGAAACTGATTTCAGGCTTCTGACCTATAGAACTATAAGTAATTTTGTCTTTTTTTTTTTTTTTTTAAAGATAGAGAGGGGAGAGAGAGAGAGAGAGAGAGAGAGAGAGAGAGAGAGAGAGAGAGAGAGAGAATTTTAATATTTTATTTTTTAGTTATCGGCGGACACAACATCTTTGTTTGTATGTGGTGCTGAGGATCGAACCTGGGCCGCAGGCATGCCAGGCGAGCACGCTACCACTTGAGCCACATCCCCAGCCCCAATTTTGTCTTGTTTTGAGCTGTGCAGTTTGTGATAACTTGTTACAGCAGCCATAGGAGACTAATACATTTACTAGGGGAGACACTGACTGCTGATGAGGGCCACTTGACACTGATTTTCTCTTCCTAGCCTCACTGTAATTTCCTTTTAGGAGAATTCTTTCTTCTATTACATGAAATCATGGCATGGGACTTCAAGGTGAGGTGGGGAGACAGAAAATGAGTGTTTGCTTCCCAACTGTGGAAGCTGAAGAAGTCCTAGAAGTTCCTTCTGCTATGGAACTGATAGCTGGCCATCTAGCTGGAGGTGGGTATAGGACTTTGAAATATGAGCAAAAGGAGCTGGGATGACAACATTCATGATGGGCAGAATATTGTGCTTACCCAACACTGGCTTTGGGTAAGTTACTTGCTGGAATTTTGGTTAAGTTTCTTGATAAGCTTTGGCTTCCTATCTACAAAATGGGTTCAGTGAGAATAACCATCTCTGATGCTGTTTGTGAGAATTCAGTGGAATAAGGTCCATAAAGTGCCTGGTATGTGGTAAGGGTCGTCTTCCATCATGAGGTAGGATACCCATGTAAGTAGTCAGTTCTTGAAAGCATCATCTTTCAGTTCTTGCTTGGGCATTTGTGGGGTCATTGGGATGCCTTTGACTAAGCAGACTTGGCAAATGCTGGGCCTGGGTTTGACGGTTGGAGGAGAGGTGGAGAGTCATTTCTCATTGGCGGAAGGAAGTAACTGCCACTGCCTTTTGTAGAACAGGCAGTTGGCTCTATGGTGGACCTACTACTGCATGCCTATTTGATGGTGTCCTGCATATCTCTTGTTTGTGCTGGCCCTGTGCCCAATGCCTCTTCTGGTAGTTGCATTCCAATTTTTCAGGTGGAAGCATCCTTTTTTCCCAATTACCTTTCCTGTTTATATCCTTCTGGAGGGTCTGACTTCAACCCCTTTCCATATATCCAGCTCTAGCCAATATGGATTGGCTCAGGCAGGGGCATGTAGCCCAAATGGGTCCAATGATGAGTCAAACTTGGGACTCTGGCTGGATGCTTAAATTCAGGTTTAAGCATCCCTAGTCTGAAAATTCAAAATGCTCCAAAATCCAAAACTTTTTGAGCAGTGATATGATGGATTATAAAAAATTCCATACATGAAACTTGGTTTCATGCACAATATTACTAAAAATATTGTATAATGTCAACTTCAGGCTCTATGTTTAACGTATGTATGAAGCATAAGCAAATTTCATATTTAGGTTTGGGTCCTATCCCCAATATATCTCATTATGTACACAAATATTCCAAAATCCAAGATCTGAGACACCTCTGAGAATTTAGAATTACGGACACTTGACCTGTACTGGGAAACAGCCTCTGCTTTCTTGGTAGATGAAGCTACTTAAGTGGAAGAAACTGTATGGAAATGAAGTTATTAGAGAGCAAACGAAACCTGAAATAGGTCAGAGAGGCTGAGTTTGGTTTGAGGTACTGGATTCCACTATGCCAGAAGTGAGGCTCCAGCCAGAATTTTGCAATTTTGGGAGCAGGTAAATTTCTCTCTTTTTTCCCCACTCCAGGTTGTTTGTGTCACTTGTGTCTGAAAAATGCCAAGAGAAATAAGCACAACCATTTACAAATTCCAGGAGACTCTTGAAAACTTCTTTTTCTACTAGGGAAAATGTTCTCTGCTATTGTTTTGGTGCCAGCTTTAGGGTTTTGAGGCACAGTATGGAAAGTGAAGACGTGGGAAGTAAGAGTCTCTTGCAGCCCTAAGGTTGGGTGAACTCCCAGCTAATTATACCGCAGAGTTTGGGACAGAACCCCTTTCATTAAACTTTTAGGAGTCTTGGACGGATAGGGCAGGAGCTACAATACCGAGCCTTGGAAGGCTGCTTGTGTGCCAGGCAGGGTGCTGAGGGGTGTGGATGCCTCCCGAAAGCCCTTGTCAACCTGGGAAATCCGCTGCACACGTAGAAATCGAGGTTCTCTGGGTCGGTCAAATGACATGCCCAGTCTCCCAGTTTGGGAGATGGAGGTGGCACTTGAACCCTTTAAGGACAGCCCACCTCTTAAGCACTTGGGGCGGTGCTGGATTTTGACCCTGATGTCCGAGGTCAGTGAAGAGGCGGGACTTGAACTCAGGTTTCCAGAGTCTGGCTCCCCAGGATACTGGAGTTCACTGTGCCACCTCCATTCGCGCACGTGCCTGCACACCTCCAGGAGTGGGATCTCAGCAACCGAAGGGCGTCCTTCGTCTGGCACTTCTTGGGCGCACACTTGCCCCAGGCCCCGCGATGCGGGTGACACTCTGGAGGCAGTGGAGAAATGGGCTTGGCCGGGGTGGTCCGCAGTGCGGCAGGCGGCGGCGCAGAGCCGGGAACGGCGCGCTCTCCCTCCCGGGCCGGACAGGCACGGCGGGGGTTAACGCGACGCCGGGAACAGCGACCGGCTTCTCCAGGCTCCAGGCGGGGCGCGCGGGAAGGGGCGCTGCGAGCGCGCGCGTGCGCGGTGTGTGCGAGGAAGCCTCGGGGGCGCGCGTGCGCGGTCCGGGGGGGCGTTGTGGGTTGCCTCGGCGGCGCGCGGCACGGCGGGAACATGGCGCGCGGGAGCGGTGCGCGCGCCTAGCTGGCGGGACCGTTAGCTCGAGGCGGACGCGGCCCGGGTCCCGTGGGGATGGAGCAGCCGCTGCCGCCAGCGTCCGAACCCACCCCAGCGTCGACCCCGGCCCGGAGCCGCAGGCGGCGGGAGCCCGAGTCTCCGCCAGCGCCAGCGCCGGTGAGTGCGTGAGGGGCGCGGGCCGGGAGACTTTCTTTGTGAAACTCCGTCGGTGCAAGCCGGGCCGGGCCTCCGCGGCTGACGAGTGCCCGCGAGGCGGAAGCCACCTCGTCGTCGGGGTTCCAGCCCCTTCGCGAGCCGCTGTGCAGCGGGACCCGGTTCGCCGCCTGCCTGCCTCAGTTTCCGCGGGAGTGTGTGAGTGTGTGCGGGAGCGGGGCCGGCGGTATGCAGTCGGCGCTTAACTCCCGCGCGCCGCCTCCTTGACCCCTCCCCGGGGGGCGGAACCTTGGGACCACGGTCCACCTAAGTGGCAGACTGCATCCTCCTGGAGTCAGGTGTCTGCCGCTGGGGAGGCTCAGGTGCTGCCAGCCTCAGGTGAGGTTGGGAGGGAGTGAGCTCTCCGACCTGGGAGGGCAACAAGCTGCTGGTGGCTCACCAGAGTGACACCAGAAAGCCTTCCGCCCACCTTGGTCTCGGGGTGTGTTTGGGGTGCCTGTCAAGGTGAAGGCTGCTGAGCGGACTTTGAATGTGGGGCTCCTGCAGGATGGGTGGGATGGTCCAGTGGAGGAATAATTGGGAGCACTTTGTAAAAATACAGCTTGCATGCTGCACCGCAGGCCCACGAGCCCTGGCTCTTCAATGTAGGGGACAAGACTGAATTTTTAGCAGGCTCTTGAAGTTGAAATCAGAAGGTTTGTCAGGCTGTAGAGAACAAGCTTCCTGCAACCAGGACCTGCTCTGTTTATACCTCACTGTGGCATCCTGGTACCTTGCACCGTGCCTGGCAAATGGTATATGTTCGGTAAATAGTTATAGGAAGACTAAATGACTAAGGAGTTTGCAACATTGGAACTCTTGAGCTTCTTGAGAGTAGTTATTTTTATTGTGTATTGTGATTTTTCTCAGCTCCCAACTTTTGTCTGGTTATAATGCTGTGTTTTCAGTATGTTCCACTCAAGAGCAGGGTATTTGTTGGTTAGTATAAAGGATCAACTCTGTATACCCTAGCTAGATTAAAATTGATTCTAAAACAAAATTCTGAATTAAAAAATACACATTTCTTTCACTTGGGAACACTAGGCTTACAAGATTTTGTTCCTTTGAGGCAGGTAAACATTTATATTTGCATCAAAGCAAATCTGAATTACTGTTTATCTTTTCTGGAAAGTTGGCAATTTGCTTAAACTCTGAGTATGTCTAGTTTTTATGTGATGCATCAAAATTCAGATTTATGTTTAGTTCAGACTCGATGCTAAAATAAAGGTGTTGTATATTTCAGAGGCATTTTTTTTTTCATCAAGTTGAATTTCAGATAGTTGGTTTCACTTAGGTAGGGTTTTTGTTGTTGTTCACTGAACAAAGTATGAAAATGTAGGAAGACTTGACTTTCAGATTTGAGAATTCATCTGAAGAAGAAAATTGAAAAATTTGGTGCTGTAGTCTCCCAGTGTATTGTTTTTGTAGCTTATTTGGATGTCTTTTTAAAGTGTCTTTAAAAAAGCTTTTATTGAGATATAATTTACCTCCCATAAAATTAACCCTGGTAGTGTGTAATTTTGTGGTTCTAATATTTTCATAGTTGTGTAACCATCACCATTATCTACTTTTAAAACATTTTGTCACCCTACAAAAAATTCTTTACCCATTAGCAGTCCTTTCTTTATTTCCCATTCCACCAGACTGTGCCATTTACTAATGTTTCTGTCTCTGAAATTAGCGATTCGGGAAATTTTATGTAATGGGCTATTGTAGTCTTCTGAGATTGACTCTTTTTTCATGGCACAGAGTGTTTGAGGTTCAACCATGATGGATGTATAGAAATTTATTCCTTTTTATTACTGAATAATATTCTTTAGAATGGATATACCAGATATCGTTTGTACATTTGTCTGTGGATATATATTTTCCCCCCTATTTTGGGCTCTTTAAATAATGCAGCAATAAACGTGTACAAGTTTTAGTGTGGACATATTTTGTAATTTCTCTTGGTGTATCTCTAGGAGTAGAATTGCTAGGTCACATAACTCTGTTAAGCATTTTGAGCAATTGTCAAACTGTTTTCTGAGGCTCTACTGCATATTACATCCCATCGCTAGTAATGCACCAGGGTTGCTGTTTCTCTACCGCTGACCAATACCTGTTACTGACTGTATTTTTAACTTTAGCCACTCTTATAGGTATGAAATGGTATTTTATTGTGGTATTAATTGTTTTTTTATACTGTGGATTGAACCTAAGGGTGCTTTACCACTGAGCCACATCTCCAGACCTTTTTAATTCTTTATTTTGAGACAGGGTCTCAATTAGTTGCTGAGGCTGGCTTTGAACTTGCCTCAGCCTCCTTCCTCAGCCTCCTCAGTCAGTGGAATTACAGGTGTGCATCACCACACATGACTCAATTTTTTTAAATATTTATTTTTTAGTTTTATGTGAACACAATATCTTCATTTTATTTTTATGTGGTGCCAAGGATTGAACCCAGTACCTCACACATGCTAGGCTAGTGCTCCACCACTGAGCCATAGCCCTGGCCCCGACTCAATTTTTTAAATAATGTTCTTTGATGTAAAAATGTATTTAATTTCAACCAAGTCTAGTTTTTTCTTTTCTTGCTCATGCTTTTGCTGTCATATCTGAATCCATTGTCAAATACAAGGTCATGAAATATATATTCCTATGTTTTCTTCTAAGAGTTTATGCCTTTAACTAATATTTAGGTTGTTGATCCATTTTGAGTTAATTTTTGTATATGGTATGAGTTAGTGGTCAAAATTCATTTTTTTCACCTATGGATATTCAGTTTTCCCAGCACCATATATTGAAAAGACTGTTCTCTTCCTCATTTAATGGTTTTTATACCCCTTATTGAAAATCAGTTGACCATATGTGAAGTTTTTTTTCCTGAATTCTGAATTCTGTTCTGTTGATCTATATATCTGTCCTTATGCCAGCACCTCACGATTTCATTACTGTAGCTTTGTGATGGATTTTGAAATTAATTGTAACTCCTCCAACATTGTTGTTTTTTTTTTCCAAGACTGTTAAGCCATTTTATGTCCTTTATATTTTTATATGAGTTTCAGATTCATTTTATCAATTTTTGCAAAAAAGACAGCTTGGATTTTTTATAGTGATGTGTTATTTCAGTGTGCGAGTATTGCACTTAACAATATTTTCAAGAATATTTTGTTCTGTTTGATATGGATTGTACATGAACTTTTTTGGGGAGTAGAGAGGTGCTGGGAGTGGAATCCAGGACCTTATAAATACTAGGCAAGCACTCTACAACCAAATTAAATCTGCAACCCGCCATGAAACTTTTTTAAAATTTTATATTGCACATTGCTAAAAATACAGATGACTTTGGATTCACTGTTTTTTTTTTTTTAAGTTGTAGATGGACACAACATCTCTTTTATTTATTCATTTTTGTGTGGTGCTGAGGATCGAACCCAGTGCCTCACACATGTTAGGCAAGTGCTCTACCACTGAGTCCCAGCCCCAGCCCTGGATATACCTTTTAACTTCATCATTTAGTTGTTGTTTATTCCAGTTTTCTTTTTAAAATCTTCCCCCTAAAATTAACAAGGAAGAATGGTCTGAATACAGATCTAGATTCTTATGTCTTTGTTTGGCTGTGTTCCTAACTAGTTGAATGAGTGTTCACAAGGCTAAACTGTTGTGCATTTCAGTGTTCTCATACATACAATGAGACAGTGATATCCATCCCAAAGACTTGTTAAATAAAAGAATGTAGGTAGTTGTTTAGAACCATGCCTCGAGTGTGGCAGGGATCTGATGTTTGTTGTTTCTCTTCTGGTAATTAACTCCAGTTAAGGATACCCCCCCCACACACACACACACAAAAAAAGGTAAAAACAAAGCTGAAAATAACCCAAGCAAACAAACAAACACAAAACTCAGAAAACCTCCCAAACCACAGGCCCCCTTCCTCCACACAAAACCCAGAAAGAAATAAAACCACAAACAAAACCCACAAACCTCTTCCTGTCCCCATCACTTTCCTGTGACCCAAGAAATCCTGGTGAGTGCTTGAGGAATGGAGATAGATAGAAGACAAAGTCTCACACACACCACATAGTTGTGTTATAAAAGCATGATAAATTCAGGCTGCTGTATAGGATATTTGATGTTGTATTTCCAAATATTATTAACAATAATAAAAGTGTGATTCAAAGCTATTCATTTTTACTCCACAGTTCTTATTTAGTGTACTTTTTTCCATCACTTTTCTGAAGTAGCATTTTTAAAATTAGATTTGATGGTTACAATTCTTGTTTCATTTGACTTTTTGCTAAATTTTATTTTATTTATTTAATTTTAAAATGAAGTCTGGCTATGTTAACAGCTCAGGCTGATCTTGAACTCATGGACTCAAGTGATTCTCTTCCCTCAGCCTCTGGAGTAGCCGAGATGACAGGCTTGTGCCACCATACTTATTGCTAATGCTTAAAAATGCTGATGTTTGGCCTGGGCTGTAGCTCAGTGGTAGAACACTTGCCTAGCACAAGTGAGACCCTGGGTTCAATTCTCAGCACCACATAAAAACAAATAAATAGAATAAAGGTATTGTGAAAAAAATTCTTAAAAAAATGCTGATGTTTGAAGTTAAATTTAGAAGTAATTTTATTTTGGGTTGGGTGTAGTGGTTCAAACCTGTAATTTCAGCTACTGGGGAGGCTGAGGCAGGAGGATCACAAGTTCAGGCCAGCTTGGTCAACTTAAGGAGATTCAGACTCAAAATAAAAATGGCTGGGGGTGTAAATCATTGGTAGAGCATGGGGAGAGGGAGCAAGTATTTTTAATTGGTATCTGTGTAGTAGCTGAGGTGGAATGTTAATTTTTAAGGGAAAACCCTGAGACATAATATGATTTAAATATGATGCTTGGAATAAATTGTGTTCATTGAATGTGTATTCACTGTGATCAAAGAGAATAATATTTACTCTGTAAATATGGTGATTTTGGAGGTAAATTTTTATTGCTAAAATAATATTTACTTTTGCTAAAACATATATTTTGTAAATATTATTTTAGCAATAAAAATTTACCTCTAAAATTATCATTGTAAGTATATTGATAACCTACAAATCCACAAATTGATAGCCCATGGATGTTAATATAAGAAAACTTTCTAAGTTTAAAAATCAAAGCTGATAGTTATTTTTTTAAAAAGTCTCTTACTATTATAAAAACTACATTGTATAAGACTATAAAGCGGAAGAAGCAAACTGCTCCCATTAGACCTCATAACTTGCCAATACTCAGTGAGTACTGCCATCAGTACCTTAATACATACCCCGCTGGAACTCTCTCGTGTGCATCTTTCTTTTCTTTTTTCTTTTTTTAAAAAGTATTTATTTAGTTGTGGATGAACACACAGTATCTTTATTTATTTTCATGTGCTGAGGATTGAACCCAGTGCCTCACACATGCGAGGCAAGCGCTCTACCACTGAGCTATAGCCTCAGCCCCTCTCTGTGCATCTTTCTATCAAGATTTTTTAACTTTATCTTATTTGTATATTTATTTTTATGTAGTGCTGAGGATTGAACCCAGGGCCTTGTACATGCGAGGCGAGCACTCTACTGCTGAGCCATAACCCCAATATTTTTATACATATGAGAGTACATACAATTTTAACCATCAAATCTGGCATTTTAGGGGCTGGGGATATAGCTCAGTTGGTAGAGGGCTTGCCTCATATGCATAAGGCCCTGGGTTCAGTCCCCAGCAACACACACACAGAAGAGTACATTGGCATTTTAAATAAAATAAGAAAACTACAAAGTATGTTCAATTTTATTATATTTTAGAATCAGCTGTATTTAGGTAGAGTTTATGTGCCACAGAGGTTACCAGTTTAAAATTTGTGGTTCTACAAATTCAGACATATATACAGTTGTATAGTTACTACCATAGTCAATAGAAATGATAAATCATTCCATTTCATTACTCAGTATTACTCTATTATATGTGTATACTACAGTTCATGAGCCATCTATCCATGAATTGATGGACATTTGGGTTGTTTTCCATTTTTTGGAGCTGTGACTAGAGGTGCTATGAACATTTACTTACCAGTCTTTGTTTTGTGTTTCTTTTTTGGGGGAGGGGGTGAATACTTAAAAGTGGCATTGCTGGTTTGCATCACATATGGATACTCTTTTGAAACTGAACTTTTAAATTTTTATTTAAAAAATGTTTATTTTAATTTTTAAAATTGTTTTTAGATATACATGACAGTAGGGTGTATTTTGACATACATACATGGGGTGTAACCCATTATAATTTTGATCCCATTCTCGTGGTTTAATGTGATGTGGAGTTACACTGGTCCTGTATTCATACATGAGCATAGGAAAGTTATGTCCAGTTCATTCTACTGTTTCCTGTTCCCATCCCCTTTGTTCCCTTCATTCCCCTTTGCCTAATCTTATGAATAGGTAACAACTAATCCCAACGTTATATATAATTATAATATACCAATGCAAATGTAGAAAGAAACTTGAGTCTTTTTTTTTTTTTTTCAGTCAGTGATTTGTCCTACTTCCCTTTTATTAAATGTGCAGACAATATTCAGAATTTCTGGTCAACCCCAAAATGTTCTTTAAAGCTGTTGGGTCTGTCTAAATCATAGACCATGCTTTAATCTCTTAATCTGGCATGGTCCCCCTTTTCACAACACATTCATGAGACTCAGTGGAAAGACCAAAACAGTTGTCCTGAAAAGAGTATCTTTCCTCCTGGGCTTCTCTAGTAACTGCCCTGTGGTGTCATTTATCATGTTCTTCTGTTGCCTATGAACTGAAAGCTGTATAAAGGGTTGATGGGGCCTGTGGTGGTGATGCCTATAAACCCAGCTACTTGGAGACTGAGGCAGAAGGATCACAAATTTGAGGTCATCCTGGGCACTTAGTCAGACCCTGTCTCAAAGTAAAAATAAAAAAGGGTTGGGGTTGTAGGTTGGTAGTAGATCACTCCAGGCTTTAAACCCCAGTATGAAAAAAGGAAAAAAGACTTGATGAATTAAAGATAAATATTCTTTGGTTAGATTCCAGTATTGGTGATGTCTACTAAATGGTTCAATATAAGGCTTTATTACTTTATTACTTAAAGCCTTATCAATACAAAATAAAGTTTTTTTATCACAAAAATAAAAATAGAAATAAGGCCTTTATCACTAAGAATGTTTTAATCATTGAAAATCATTAGCAGTTTCTTTTTTTTTGAGAAAGTATTCTTTTATTCTTTGACTACTGACCAAAGACAAGTCCCTTTTACTAGAGCAAAAGTAGTAATGGGAGGATTGAATAGGTAGTAATAGTATCTAGAGGGTAGGACACAGGAAATAGGGGAGTAGTTGTCATAGAATGGTTTCACTGTGACCTCTACTAAAACCCCCTTTTTTGTCTCATAGTTACACTGATTCTAGGAGCAAGCATCTTGGTCTGAAAAAACATGCCTTATGGTATTTTAAATGATTAATAGTATGAAGTTAATGTATTATAATCTACATTGTGACTTTTTGAGATTCCATTTGACAAATAGTTGATAATTTATTATTAGATATGATTTATTTTGTGGGTAAATATTTAGGATTACTTAGAAATTACAGTTGAAAACTGGTCTAAATAATACAACAAACTTGACCTTAACTTCTTAGGAGTAAAAAGAAGAATAAAAGTGAGCTCTGAATGTTACTAAGAGAAGGCACCATTATGTACACATTGTGTACTTGTAATTTCCATTACTATTGTCAGCTAAGTTTGACCGAGGGGTAGTTAAAAAATTGCTGTGGTATTATTTCAGCTAACTATGGACATAGTTCAGAAATTTGTTGGTCGCTTGTATGTCTTCTTTGATAAATTATTCAAATTCATGTCCATTTTAACTGAGTTGTTCACCTTTTCACCATTGAGTTGTAAGAGTTTTTTAATATATTCTTGCAAATATTTTCTTCCATTCAATATCAATATTCTTCCAAATTTGGTACCAATAGTTTTTGCAATTACAGAATAGCATGAATAATATTACTTTAATAAAGACGAAATTACTGGGGCTAGGGTTGTGGCTCAGTGGTAGAGTACTTGCCTGGCATGTGCGAGACCCTGAGTTCAATCCTCAACACCACATTAAAAACAAATAAATAAAATAAAGATATTAAAAAAGATGAAATTACTAAGATTAATGTTGTCAATCAACATAAAAGGAAAATAGAATTAGTACTACTTATATTTTGCCAAATCGTACATGTGGAAAACAGATTAGTTCTTATTTTTAGAAGATTATAGACTAGAAGAAAATAGTTTTATAGATGAGAAGGGGAAAAAATGATATAGAAGTGGAAAAAAAAGATGTTGGAAAATAATCAAATAAGTAGAAAGCAGAAGCAAATGGAGATGGGAGAAGAAAAGAGGATGATAATTAGATTTACATATTTAATTTTATTAGTTTTTTTAAATTATTATTTTTGTGGTGCTAGGGATTGAAGCCAGATCGTGGCACATGCTAGTCAAATACTTTATAATTGAGCCATATTCCCAGCCCACTTTTTTTGTGAAATGGATCTCTTTGTTTCGTGCAGGAGAACCCCAACTTCTAGTCTCAAGCATTCCTCCTGCCTGAGCCTCCCGAGTAGCTGGGACTGCAGGCATGTACCACTGCACCAGGCTTGGTTATATTAAAGGAGAGATTCTAACAAAATATTTGAATCTCTTTTTAATTGGGCTACTCTTTTGTGATTGAACTCTGTGGCATTAAATAAAGCTGGGATGGATTCAGTTCCTTAGGTTTCAGGGTGTTTTGTTTGATTATTTTGTTTTTAGCAATTGGGCTGACTGAGTTGTTTAAGGAATGCAGTTTTTGTCTTTTGTCTTTATTTTTGTTTTTGTAGTGCTGGGTATTGAACCCAGGGCTTTTAACATGCCAGGCAAATGCTTTATCACAGATATGTACACAGCCCAGGAATTTAGTTTTTTTTTTTTTTTTTTTTTTTTAATTTAATTTATTTTTTAGGTGTAGGTGGACACAACACAATGCCTTTATTTTTATGTAGTGCTGAGGATCTAACCTGGATACCGTCGATGCTAGGCAAGTGCTCTACCGCTGAGCCACAATCCCAGCCCAGGAATTTAGTTTTAAAACAGAAATACATTTTACTCGACTGCCCATGTTCATGGGCAAGAATTAATATTAAGATGGAACGATTTATAGATTAAATACAATCCCTATCAAACTCACATCTGCCTTTTTTTTTTGACAGAAACTGACAAGCTGATTCTAATATCCATATAAAAATTCATGATCTCCAGAATAACCAAACTAGTCCTGAAAAAGAACATAGTTAGAGGACACACACTTTCCAATATCAAAATCTACTGCAAATTTTCATTAATCAAGATGGTGTGCTAATGGCATAAGGATAATACATAGATTAATAGAACTGAGAGTCCAAAAATAAACCCTTACAGTTATGGTCAGTTGATACCCTCTACCCCCAAGTAATGGGAATTGAATCTGGGGGCATTCTACCACTGAGTACATCCCCAGTCCTTTTTATTTTATTTTTTAAATTTTTTTTTAATATTTATTTTTTAGTATTTGGCAGACACAACATCTTTGTTTGTATGTGGTGCTGAGGATCGAACCCGGGCCGCATGCATGCCAGGCGAGCGCGCTACCGCTTGAGCCACATCCCCAGCCCTTATTTTTAAAATTTTGAGATTGAGTTTTACTAAGTTGCCTAGGTTGTTCTCAAACTTGCAATTCTCCTGCCTCAGCCTCCTGAGTAGCTGAGATTACAGGTATTTGCCAACACACCTGGCTGGATTTTGGAATTTTTGCATATACATAATGAGGTGTCTTAGGGATAGGACAAAAGTCTAAACATGAAATTTGGGTTTCACATACAGCTTATACACGTTGACAGAAGGGTTTTACACAGTATTTTCAGTATCCCTGTGTTGTGCTACGAGGTCAAGTGTGTTTGTCATGATGGTGCTCAGAGGTTTTAGATCTTGGAGTATATCAGATTTCAGATTAAGGGTGTTCATCCTGTAATGCAGAAATCATTCAATTGGGGAACAATGATTCTGTACGGTTTGATATCCACCTGCAAAAGAATGAATTTGAACACTTCCTTCATACAGGCACAAATATTAACTCAAGCCAGTCACAGAGGTGCATGTTTGTAATCAGCTACTCAGGAGGCTGAGTGAGGCAGGAGGGTCACAAGTTTTGAGGTCAGCCTGGGCAACTTAGCAAGACCTGTCTCAAAATAAAATCTAGGAAAGGGTGATGATGTACTTGGTGGTAGAACACTTGCCTAGCATGCTTGGGGCCCTGTGTTCATTCTATAGCACCACTCCCAACCCTCCCTGCAAATTAACTTAAAAGAAATAACAAAGAGCAAAAGCAGTACAACTCTTGGAAGGAAACACTGTAATAATTTTTAAAAAAATTTTTATGGAATAAATTTTGAGTTAGGCATCGATTTTTTTAGATTTACCAAAAGTACAGACAAAGAAAAAAGTGGTTAATTTGGATTTAATCAAAATTAAAAGGAGAGGGCTGAGATTGTAGCTCAGTGGTGGAGCAGTTGCCACTGGGTTTGATCCTCAGCACCACATAAAAATAAACAAATAAAGGTTAAATTCTTAGAAAAAAAATGTAAAAGGGTACAATCAAGAAAATTAAGAGAAAACTAAGAAAATGGAGAAGATATTTGTAAGAATATATAAAGGATACAACTTAGTGATAGGAAGATGAACAACTCAGTTAAGATGGACAAAGAATTTGAATAGACATTTCTCAAAGAAGATATATTAATGACCAAAAAGCAAATAAAACAGTGTGCAGCATCGTTAGTCATCAGGGAAATTAAAATGTGAAATAATGGGATACCACTTCACTTCTACTAGGGTGGTTTAAATGAAAAAGACAGTAGCAAGTGTTGGTGAGGACGTGGAGAAATTGGACCCCCTTATACATTGCTGGAATGAGAAATGATGCAGCTACTTGGGAAAACAATTTGACGGTTGCTCAAAATGTTAAGCATGAACTTACCGTGTGACCCAGTAATTCTAATCTTAATTAATTAATTCTTTTTTTGATAGTTTTTTGTAGTTGTAGATGGACAGAATGCCTTTATTTTATTTTTTTTGTATGTGGTGCTGAGGATCAAACCCAGTGCCTCACACATGCTAGACATGCGCTCTACCACTGAGCCTCAGCCCCAGCCCAATTAATTAATTCTTAATCTTAGGTATGTATCTGAGGGTAATGAAGATATTTGTTCACACAAACACTTGTACCTGAATATTCATTGCTTTGTTATTCATAATAGCCCCCATATGGAAGCAGCCCACAGCGTATCAACTGTTCAGTGAATAAACAAAATGTAGCATACCTAAATAGTGGAATATTATTTTTGCCATAAAAGGAAGAAGTACTGATTGAGACATGACATATCAAAGGTGAACTCTGTAACCATTCTGAGTAAAAAAAAAAAAAAAAAAAAAAAAAACACAAAAGATCACATATTGTGTGTTTGTGTGAGATAATGCAGCATATGCCTATACATATGCCTGTATGCTCCATACAGAGAGTGGATCAGTGTTTGCCTTAAGCTGGCTGGGAGTACAGCTAACTTGCATGGGATGATAAATGTATTCTAAAACTAGATTGTGACACTGGTTACAAAACAATGAAAAACACTGAATTGACCAGGTTAAATGGGTGAATTTTATGATGTGTGAAATATATTCAGTAGTAGTATAAAAAGAATTAGAAAATGAAAGGAATATGTCTTATTCTTAAAACATCATGAAAGGTATTCTAATAAAATCTTTGTTTGCCTTACCCTCTTCAGTTTTGTTTTCACTAATAAGTGATAAAATGAACAATTTCTTGATCCTGTTATCTATGGCTGTATTATGAAGTGAAAAACTACATTCAACTGTGATAGTTAAAATAGAGTATATACATATAAAAAATTTCAAGCACATGGAAAAATAAGAGTGAATCCAATAATGAACCTTTATATTTTCTCATCACTTCAGTTTGATAAAATTATTAACATTTTGCCAATAAATGGGCACAGTGTATTTAAGAAATAGTGGAATAAAGATTTGTCTCTAGAAAACAAATAAATATCTACCATTTATATAGAAAATACCTGATATTAAAATGGATAAGTTTTCTGTGAATTTGAAAAAAATGTCATGTGAACACATTAGGATATCTGAGCTTTCCTTGCAACAGGCCTATAAATGAACATTTTTTTGTACAAGCATGTTAACTCTTGTGCTTATGAGATTATTGTACATACTTGTAGAACAGAGGAAACTGCCAATTTCACAAGGCTTTCCCTGTGACTTGCCCTCTGTAGGAGCTGAGTTTTCTGATTTTTTTATTAATGTAGTGTGATATTAGAGAGTATGTATTTAATAAGGCCAAGCACTTAGGTGGGATTGTAACTTATATTTTGGAATTAACTGGTCAAACATCTAGGTATACTTTTCTTTTACTTCAGGAATTTGCATGTTACCAGTGTGAATTCAGGCACTTGTGTTAGACATTTGATCTTGTGTGTAGTTTCTTATCATGAGGAAAATTATGTTGCAGAAGGTTGAACAGTTTGCTGAGAAGGCACTAAAAACACAGCCATAGTTACTTCCATTCAGTATGTTTGTTTTTGCATTGGCTTTTGTCTTAGATCCATGTGGTTTTAGCTTATGTAGAAACTGAATTTTTGATTGTTGCTCCACTGCCAAATAATGTTCTTGTTAAATTCATTGTTTCCAGTTTCCATAGAGATTTATGAAAATCATTTAAACATTGTCCCAGAGCTGAGCATGGTGGTGCAAATCTGTGATCTCAGCAGCTCAGGAGGCTGAAACAGGAGGATTGCTAGTTCAAGACTAGCCTCAGTAACTTAGTAGTGAGGCCCTAAGCAACTTAGTGAGACCCTGTCTTAAAATAAATAATAAAAAGAACTAGGGATGTGGCTCCATCCATGGTAAATTGCCCCTTGGTTAAATTCCCAGTACCAAACAACAACAACAACAAACTTTCATATATTAACTACAAATTCTAAATATATTTTATGAAAAATGAAAATTTTTATTAGACATATTTGGAAGAACATGTAAATTATAAAGTATTGTGTAGAACAGCTTACTTTCATAAGTGTGTTTCAGATTTTTATAGCTAACATACTCTGTCAGGCTCTGTTGGTACTTCATATTATCAACTAATTTAATCCTCACAACAACCTTATGAAGTAAATACTATTATTATCCCCTTTTTACACACAAGGAAACTGAGCTAACTTGCTCAAGATCACTCAGCTAAGAAGATGAGTTGCCCCGGATCTGACTCTGGAGTCTGTGCTCTTAACCATTGCACTAGATAGTCTTTGATTTGTATGATCTCTAACAATAGTGATCAATTATAAATGCCTACTGTTGGAAAATGACACAGCCAGTTCCCATGGGGATTGTGTTAATACCTATTTTTTTGTGAGTTTTAAGGTTATGTTGGTATGGTATTCTAGAATTTGAATCTATGATGATTCAAGAGTATTTGAAACAAGGGCTCAGCGGTAGAGCGTTCGCCCAGCTCACACGAGACCCTGGGTTTGATCCTCAGCCCCACATAAAAATAAATAAATAAAATAAAGGCATTGTGTCCAACTAAAGTAAAAAAAGTATTATAAAAAGAGTATTTGAAACAAATTAAAAGATAAAATTTAAAAAAGAATGGGTATTGATACTGTTTCTTATTATTGTTGTGATGGGGATCAAACTCAGAGTCTTATACATACTAAGCAAGCATTCTACCATTGAGCCATATTCACAGTCCTCATGCACGTTTAAATAAAATTTTCTTTTTTCCAGTACTGAGTATTGAACCCAGGACTTCTTGCAAGTGCTCTACCACTATATCCTCAGCCCCCCCTTTTTTGTAGTTCTTGATATTGAGTACAGGGCTTCATGTATGCTAGGCAATAAATGGCCTCCAGACACTTATTTTTATAGTTGAGACAGGGCCTTATTAAATTGCCAAGGCTGGCTTGGGGCTTGCAATCCTTCTGCCTCAGCCTCCTGAGAAGCTGGGATTATAGGCTTGTGCCACCACACCTGGTTAATATATTTATTTATTTAAAATTATTTTAAAAAAATTTAAAAGTCTTTTTAGGAACTGGGATTGAACCCAGGGGTGCTTACAACTGGACTACATCTCCAGCTGAGTTGTTGAGGGTCTTGATAAATTGCCTAGGGTCTTGCTAAATTGCTGAGGCTAGCCTTGAACTTGTGATCCTCCTGCCTCAGCCTCCTGGGTTGCTGGCATTATAGGTGTATGCCACCATGCCCAGTTTATTTATTTATTTATTTTTAAAAATATTTTTTAGTTGTAGTTGGACACAGTACCTTTATTTTATTTATTTTATATGGTGCTGAGGATCAAACCCAGCACCTTGCATGTGCTAGGTGAGCACTCTACTGCTGAGCAACAAGCCCAGCTCCCAGTTTATTTAAGACACAGGGTGTCATTATTTTGCTCAGACTTGCCTCAAACTTCTGAGCTTCAGTGATCCCCCTGTGCAGCCTCCCCAGCAGTTGGGACTATAGGCATACACCACCATACCTAGCTGCTGCTTCTTTCTTTCCCCCCTTGCCTAGCTATTTTTAGTTTTATATTCTCAGCCCAGCATGTTTTTGAGCTTCAGTCAATAGAAATAATAGTTTTTCAAAATAAACTGCATACATCTACCATGAATAGATTTACTTCTGATTTCTGAGTGAGATAGTAGTGAAGGTAGTAGTTTCATTTTGCAAATGGAAGATTATTTCATTTTCTTTAGTCTGTTCATTTTCTCCTTTATTGTTTAGGGCATGAGAAGTATATTGCAGATTCTCTGCAAAGTCTTGAAAAATGTCCATGTGTGACAATATGATATTCCATAGGGCTACAAATACAGATGTAACTTTTTTTCATACTGAAAATTGAAGTCAGTGTTTCTCTACCACTCAGCTACACCCCCATCATTTTCTTTTTCTTTTTTTTTTTTTAGAGAGAGAGAGAGAGATTTTTTTTTTAAAAAAAATATTTATTTTTCAGTTTTTTGGCAGACACAACATCTTTGTTTGTATTTGGTGCTGAGAATCGAACCCAGGCCGCATGCATGCCAGGCGAGGGCGCTACCGCTTGAGCCACATCCCCAGCCCCTCCCCCCATCATTTTCTTAAAATTAAAAAAAAATTTTTTGAGTTAGATTCTTGCCAACTTGCTGAGGCTGTATTCAAACTTGCAATCTTCCTGTCTCCGTCTCCCAAATTGCTGGAATTACAGGCAGGTGTCATTGCACCTCACCAGATATGAACTTTTAAAAGCATGTAAGAAAATTTTGTTTTGGGCTGGGGATGTGGCTCAAGCGGTAGCACGCTTGCCTGGCATGGCTGCGGCCTGGGTTTAATCCTCGGCACCACATACAAACAAAGATGTTGTGTCTGCTGAAAACTAAAAAATAAATATTAAAATTCTCTCTCTCTTTAAAAAAAAAAAAAAGAAAATTTTGTTTAACAGAAGTTGCATTTCAAAGGCTTCTTTAGATTTAAGAGGATTGCCTATTGTGGCATTGTAACACATGTCGTGATCCTAAGCTTGGACACTGGAGTGTGATTGCCTGGGTTTAGTCTAAAATCTTTCACAACTTTGTGATATTGGATAAGGTATTTAACTTTTCTTCACCTTATTACTGTCTATAAAGTGGAAATATTGCTATGGTCTACTTCACAGGGTTGCTGTGAGGATTGGATCAATTCATACATCTATACTGTTTTAAACAGTTCCAGGTATGAAGTAAGTACTAAGCAAGTGTTAGATGTGGTGGTTGTTTTACTCTTCAGAGTAGGAGGAGGTGATTAAATGTTAGATAGGGATTGATGTCATTGATTGTGATCCTTTACACAGAGTGTTAGATTATTAAATAGTTTGTGTGACCTTAGAACAAAAAATGTTTTGCTAGTTAAATTTTTGTTCTTTTAGCTCCAAATCCATTTATTTATTCTGCCTTGTGAACCTGAGGCCCAGACTCCGCAAGTCACATTTCTGCTTAGCCACATGCTCCCTGTTGCGAACAAGGGCATGACTGCCTAGGAGAGGAGGGAGGGACTTGCTTTTTCTGCTCTGCTTGCCATTCCTGTGACTGCTGCCCTAACAACACTTCTTCATCCCTGCAGCAGCAGTACCTTCCTGTAGCAGTTGCTGGATCCAGTTTGCAGTTTTTCCAAGGACCAGTTTCATCAAGCTTTCTTCAGAGACCACTAGCTCCAGCCAGCACCGCTCTTTAGAGGCCTGGGTCACAGGCACATTGGTCCTCTACTTGGAAATCTGAGACATCAGCACCAGCTGAGCTGTGCCTTCCCAGAAGTCTGAGTTTGAGTTCCTGAGTTCTTCCTCTAAGCATTTGTTAGCCCTGCGCTAGGGGTGGTAGTTGCTTCCTGCAGTTGTCAAGACTATGATTGCTAAGAGTTCTTTTTTTTTTTTGCCCCTTTAGCTGTGTACTGAAAAACTTGAAATTCAGTTAACAAAATCTTGTATTAAATTCTCTTTGTTCAAATAACTGGTGTGGTTTCTGTCCTCTGACTGAATTCTGGCTGATAGAGGTGGTAACAAGTAGGAGTCCATGTGGGTTCACTTAAACACTTGTGATTACTGTTGTTTTTTTTTTAAGGAGTAATTCTAAGATGATAGTTTATTTTTTCTAAGTAATTTGATATATTATCTCATGATAATCTTATGGAAAATATGAATCTTTTGGATATAATGATAGTAAAGCTGAATTACATAATCATAAATTATGATATGTGATAGAAACTTGTAGGAAGTCTGCACCAAGATGCAGGATTCTATTTTTAAAAAATCTAATCTTATGTAATAGTATACTGTTTCCTGGATGAAGGCATGTTTGTTGAATTTATAGTTTTCACAAATATGAGATAGATACTACACCGAAAGAATTAGGATTCAAAGTAGTACTGACATACTAGAATGATATGATGAAACCACCAAAATATTCTATGATCTGGAAGACAGGAACCATGTCTATTTTCTTTCTTTATGTCCAGTCTTTTTTTTTTTTCCCCCCTTGGTACCAGGATTGAATCTAGGGTGTTTTACCACTGAGCTATATCTCCAGCCCTTTTTATTTTTTGTTTTGAAACAGGATCTTGCTAATTTGCTTAGGGCCTCACTAAGTTGCTGAGGCTGGCTTTGAACTTGTGATCCTCTTGTCTCAGCTTCCTGAGATGCTGGGATTACAGGTATGTACCACCACACCCACTTACATCCAGTATCTATTAAATGCCTAGTACAGAAGTGTGTGCTCTGTAGTTGAATATATTGACAAATCAATGGGCTGGGGATGTGGCTCAAGCAGTAGCGTGCTCGCCTGGCATGCGTGCGGCCTGGGTTCGATCTTCAGCACCACATACAAATAAAGATGTTGTGTCCGCTGAAAAACTAAAAAATAAATATTAAAAAAAAATTCTCTCTCTCTCTCTCTCTCTCTCTCTCTCTCTCTCTCTCTCTCTCTCTTCCCCCCTCCACTCTCTCTTAAAAAAAAATTCTCTCTCTCTCAAAAAAATATACTGACAAATCAAGGTAAAATTCATCAATCATAAATGAGGTTCTGCATTTGGGTTCTAATATTTGTGAACAAGTTTACTTATCAGTAATTTGTGGGAAAAGAGGTTGTAACTGTAACAAGAACTAACTATATTCAATCACTGATGAATACAGCCGTAGTATTCATTAATGAATATAGAGTATTAAAATATAGAAAGCTGGGGCTGGGGATGTGGCTCAAGTGGTAGCGCGATCGCCTGGCATGCGTGCGACCCGGGTTCGATCCTCAGCACCACATACAAACAAAGATGTTGTGTCCGTCAAAAACTAAAAAAATAAATATTAAAAATTCTCTCTCTCTCTCTCTCTCTCTCACTTCTCTCTTAAAAAAAATAAAATATAGAAAGCTGATAGCTGTTGCTTCTCAGTTCTGAGTTTGAGTCTACTTTTGGAAATCATATTTTTAGAGGAACGTATTAGTTAACTACAGAGCATCTTAAAACATGGCTAGATCAAGGGATGAACATTTGAGGGAACTTGGGGTATTTAAATACCTTAGTGAGGAAACATTTCCCACTTCTTACCTAAGGATTCGCTGTCACTGCAGATGGCTAAAATGACAAATTTGTGATAACTTCTTTTTTTTTAAGGATATACTAAGAATACCTATAATCCCAGCTCTTCAGGAGACTGAGGTTGGAAGATCACTTGAGCCTAGGAGTTAGAAACCAACCTGGGTAAACATAGTGAGATCTGTCTCAAAAAAAAAAAAAAAAAAAAAATCCCTAAAGGATATCCTGAGAAAACACCGGACAGTGAAGGAAGGGAGAATGACTGGTGTGTATGTGTATATCTCTATGTCTGTCTATCAATCTATCCATCTGTCTATCAGTAGATCAATCTTCTTTTTACTGTAAATAGGTAACTTTACAAGGATAGAAGTTTAGCAAAAAACAGTTCTAAACCACAGAAGCTATAGAGGCAAACAAAAGATGTGAAAGCAGTGAACAGTATCTCAAGGCAGAATAATTAATATGGTGTTTTAGGGGATGTAGGAGAGGAAAAACTTCTACCCTCTTAATTAAGTGAAGAGGGTCTGCAAATTAAGCTGATGAGACATTAACAGAGAAAAAAGGTTTATAGTATGCATATGGGAGCTGACTGAAGAAGTAGCTGGTTTTTAAATGCATAAAGTTAGAGCCTTATATCCCTAACTAGTAGGCAAAAAAGAATAGGGAGATACAGTTTCTGTGAGAAGAAATAGATTTCTTTAGACAAAACAAATGAGTTTTTAGAATTGAAGGGAAATAAGAAAGTTTGTGGAAATCTCGTTTATACAGGTACCAGTGATCTCTCCATCTCATCCAGGACTGTGAAATAAAAGGGTATTTATGGAAGGATTATTTTCATTTTTCTTCCTGGGGTTAGACTTGCCCTGAAAAGGGAATTTGTGATAGTCTCATTTCCCAGAAGTTACTATTGAGGGAAGCTCCTAGATAACGGATAGTAATACAAGTGATTCTTGTCCCTGGACATGCAAATGATTCTTTCCAGATGGAGGGGCAATTGATTTTCTTCCTCTCCTGAAAAGACCAGTTTTGCATATATCCAAAAATTAATTTCAGCATTCCTGATTGTCTGTACATGTGTTGTCCTTTGAGTTCTCTTCTGAACTGACTGTTGTATTTTACTGGGTCACTCATTAAGGAGTGAAAGTTTTTGATGAGTTAAAGTCTTTGATGTGGGATCATTTGATATTTGTGTGAGAGTTATGATCTTATCATTATGAAAATAGGAATAGGGTTCTTTTTTTTTTTAAAGAGAGAGTGAGAGAGGGGAGAGAGAGAGAGAGAATTTTAATATTTATTTTTTAGTTATCGGCAGATACAACATCTTTGTTTGTATGTGGTGCTGAGGATCCAACCGGGGCCGCACGCATGCCAGGCGAGCGTGCTACCGCTTGAGCCACATCCCCAGCCCCGGAATAGGGTTCTTTAGTAGATTTTATTCACTGGTTCCCCTCTCAAAGCCTATCAGCAAAGGAGGGGGTGAAGTACCAAGTTCAGAAATCAGTAATACCCTCATGGATTTTTATTTTTCACAATTGCTGAAGATAATGCTTTTAAAAATCGAATGGCATGTGATATAAAGTATTCATATCTATGTTACATGTTTAAATTGCATTTATTTGTAATGATTGAATTTAAACTTTTAATAATTAATTTTGAGCTTCTATATTTGGATATCTGTTATTACAAGTAAATGAAGCAAACTGTTTTCTCCATTAGACTTAAAAGAAGGAAGCTGGCTATTTACCAAATAAAATAGTAATGATTTATTTATAACCATATCAAGTAAAGTCAATAGTATAGAGATGCAGAGGTTATGAATATCAGAATTTTGTTGTGATAAATCTCCAAATTAGTTTAGATTGTGAGTATATTTTTGTGGTGTAGGTTCTGTTATTGACAGGTTGAAACTGTGGGAATTAACAAATAAATGTAATTTTAGTGTTATAAAAACTATAAACTGGGAAGTGAATTTTTTTTTTTTTTTTGTACTGGGGGTTGAACCAGGAGGTGCTTTACCGTAGAGCTACATCCTCAGCCCTTTTTATTTACTTTTTAAAAATCCAGACAGGGTCTTACTAAGTTGCTTTGAGCCTGGCTCAGTTGCTGAGGCTGGCCTCAGACATCCGATCGTCCTGCCAAAGCTTTGCAAGTCTCTGGGATTGTAGGCCTGTGCCACCACACCTGGCTGGAACTGGAACATTTTAAATGAGCAAAAGTAGTTTTAGACATAGTTTTAGCATGGCTTGTTCAGGCTGTAAGAAAGATAGGCCTGAGTAGTCTTTCATCATTTCCCAAACTACAGGGACAATGTTTTATCAGATCTTAATAGGCATCCAAGAAATGCATAAAATATTGTGTTTTCAAATAATTCTGAGAGGAGATATAAAATGGTTAAGAGTAGGGACTTCAGAGCCAGACAAGCTGGATTTGAATTATAGCCCTATGGTTAATTCCCTTGATACTTTCACTTCCTCCCTTTTTGTTATTTAACCTTTGTCTTCCTTTGCAGTAGTACAGCTTCATAGAGATTTTGAATAGTAAACAAGTGAACATCTATAAAGCACTTAGAATAGCGACAGGCACATACTAATTGTTCAATAATTATAACAATAATCATTCTTTTTTAAAAAAAAATTTTTTAGTTGTCAATGGACTTTATTTATTTATATGCGGTGCTGAGAATCAAATCCAGTGCCTCACACATGCTAGGCAAGCACTCTACTACTGAGCTGTAACCCCAGCCCCACAATAATTCTTCTTCTTCTTCTTTTTTTTTTTTTTTTTAAGAGAGAGAGAGAATTTCTTAATATTTACTTTTCAGTTTTTGGTGGAACCAACATCTTTATTTTTGTGTGGGGCTGAGGATCGAACCCAGCGCCCTGCGCATGTCAGGTGAGTGCGCTACCGCTTGAGCCACATCCCCAGCCCCCACAATAATTATTCTTAATGGGAAACACTGTATATGCTATCTGATTTTTGGAGGCTCACACTATATATAAGCATATTAAAGGCTTTAAGGAAGTCATGCAGTAACCAAATCTATCTTCCTCCAAATTATTATAAAGTATTGGCAAGAATTGATCAGGAATCAGCTAAGGCTTTCGTATCTTAAGAAATGAAACTTTTAAAGGTGTGGGTGAGGAATTTAAAATTATTTACATTAATTCCCTCCAAGTTGACCATGGAGTAGCTTTTCAAGGATGCCTATTTTTTAAAAATATTTTTTTAGTTGTAGATGAACACAATATCTTTATTTTATGTATTTATTTTTTTATGTGGTTCTGAGAATCGAACTCAGTGCCTCACATATGCGAGGCAAGCGCTCTACCATTGAGCAACAACACCAGCCCCAAGGATGCCTATTTTTTTTTTAATATTTTTTAGTTGTAGTTGACACAATACCTTTATTTTATTTATTTATTTTTATGTGGTGCTGAGGATCGAATCCAGGGCCTCGCACGTGCTAGGTGAACGCTCTACCACTGAGCCACAACCCCAGCCCAGGATGCCTATTTTTTAAAATCTATGTTTTTCCCATTAAAATTGGTACATTAGGCTTGTGTATAATGGTGGGATTTGTTGTTACATATTTGTACATGCACACAATATAACAATATAATTTGGCTAATATCACTCCCCAGTATTTTCCATTTCCGTGTCGCGATAGGCACAAGTGCAACATATGCAGTCGAGGGGAGAAATAAAGAATGTCCATGTGCTAATTCCCTTTTTAATGTTTTATTCACTCAAATAACTTAATACAATTTTACTCTATAGGTTCTTAATCAAGAAAATGACAATCCTTACTGTTGGGCACTACAAACAAAATAATTCAGGCTGATAAAAGCAATAAACACAACTAATTTGAAGCAAACAAATTCTAAGTTATTTCTAAGCAAGCACCTCAAACACTCTTAATTATGGCAGACCTATTACAGACATTCCCTCTGCATGCTAAGCTTAAGTGCTAGATTTAAAGTCTTAAGTCTTAGGCCTTAAGTCCAGCAGATGCACTCACTCAGACTGCAGGGATCCTCAAGAACTTACGGAGGCTTCTCCTGGTGTGGAGTTGATGGCTGGCTGAGGAGATGGTTGTAAGGAGAAGTCACATTTCTCACCAGGGTCAAGAGACTGTTGTAGAGTTTGAGAGCAGTGAGGACAACACAGAGGATCAGGCAGATGATGATGAGAGTTGGGATGTCAGTCCAGGTCCTCATCAAGCTGTCAAGCATGTGTGCCTCAGTATTGGCTGGCTTCCATTATTTTTACTAAATTTTGGGAGCTTCTGTCGCTCTATGGGTCCCTATCAGCTGTTACCAGGTTTCTTAGTGACATCTTATATCTTAAAGAGGACATGTGATCTGGTGGTTTCCGCCCTGAGACCCCTCTATTTCTTATCAGGATTATGACAAATGACATGTGACTTCACCCTGACTCTTGTTAGGGTTGTGGAAAGTGACTTGCTTTTATCGGGCTGTGCCTGATTGACATATCGGAGGGCTCTGTGGCTTGCTGGTTGAGACTGCAGTTTATTATTATAAGATGGAGTTTTAAGATGGAGTTGCTTAGGCTAAGGCCTAAGGCCATCCTTACCCTCTCTTCCTTCCCCGGTGCCTTTCCTCTATTCTCAAGAATGCCTCTTAAGATCATTTAAGGGAGTTTGAGAAGTACTTGCCTAGTTGTCCTGGGACCTGGGAATTTATTAAAGGATAAGTGGCAGTTCTGCTTTAGGGTTTGGCCTTGTAAGAGCTGATGACCTCTGGTCTAGGCTGATGATGTTTCTTTTTAACAGCCTATAAAGCTCTAAACCTGCTCTGTCCAATAGTACTTCCTGCAAAGATGGACATTTCTGCATCTGCACTGTAGTTTGTTAGCCACTAGCTATCAAGTGTGGCTATTGTGCACTTGCAATGTGACTAGTACATCTGTGGAACTGATTCTTTAATTTTAATTTGGTAAAATAAAAATTTAAAGAGCCACATGTACCTGGTGGCTGCCATATTGGTAAATAATTTGGATCCCATTTACTTTTCTTACTTACATACTTTTACTTTCTATTCTGCACTTACACTGACTTCTGCCCTTTCTCCAACATGGCTAGTCCTTATTGCCTCCCCCCTACCTTTAGACACCTAAATCCATTTCTATCTGCATGGACAACTTTACTTCCTTCTGATTAGTTACTCTTTGATCTGGTCTTTCATCACTGGTCTAATTAGGTGCAGCCCGTGTAGGAGGACTTCTTCCCCTATGGAAGCTCAGGGCTTTGCAAGACATAAAGAACTGCCTAAAGCCAAATTTTCACAGATGGAGTCAGTGTTTTATTTATTGATTTTTGACGAGCCACCTATTTTGTTTTTTCTCTGGATTTTTATTCTGTAGTGCCTAGGAGCTTACCTGGCATATAAATAATCTTATTGTGGGGCTGGGGTTGTAGCTTAGTGGTAAAGTGCTTGCCTAGCCATGTGTGAGGCACTGGGTTAGATTCTCAGCACCACATTAAAAAAAAATAAATATAATATAGGTATTGTGTCCATCTACAACTAAAAAAAAATTTAAAAATAATCTTATTGTATTCTAGCCCTGGAGTATTTGCCTAACCTAAGGCCTTAAGTTTTATCTCTTAACATTTTTGACCCATTCCCTACCTCCACCTATCTTATTATCTTTCTTTCACTGTTGGCTAGGTTGCACTGCAGGGCAAACCCCTTTTAAAAAATGTTTCTTTTTTTATACTTCACTTTCTTTTAGATGAATCAAGTTTTAAAATGATTTTATTATTTTTGTGTTAACTTGCTAATTATGTTTTCAGTCATAATTTCCTTGACTTGATTATATTACAATGCAAATCCTTGATTAAATATAGTCTAATAAAATTAATAATTTTACTCTTTACTTGGGTCTGGTAGAACCTTAGAACCTTGATAAAATGTGGCATATAGTCTAGCCCATCTACATCATCAAGACTTTATAAAATGCAGAGTCTCATGCCCCACTGTGAATGTGTTGAATCTGAATCTGCCATTTAACACAATCCTCAAGTGATTACATATATATATTAAGGCTTGAGAAACCATATAGAACTTTAGCTCCTACTTATTGTGCTATAAATATTTTAAGCTTCACATTACAGTTATTGTTTTGCACATATGATATTCATTTTTATTTATTCTTTCTAGTATTAATCATTCTCTCTTGCATTTTCATGTTTCTCTCTGGGATAGTTTTCTTTCATTGTTTACTTTAATATTTCTTTTAATGTAGGCCTGCTGTTAATTCCCATTTTTGATTCATCAAATTTTGTTTTATTTTTAAAATTGAGATATATTTCACATATCACAAAATGCACCCATGTTAAAGTGTACAGTTCAGTGGTTTTTAGTGTAGTCACAGTGATATACAGCAATCACCACTATGTAATTCCGAAACATTGGCTTACTCTCAAAAGAAATTCTGTGCCATTAGGAGTCATTCCCCATTCCTCCCCTGCCTTTTTAAAAATGTTTTTTTAGGGCCTTGGAATGTGGCTCAAATGGTGGCGCGCTTGCCTAGCATGCGTGAGGCACTGGGTTCGATTCTTAGCACCACATAAAATAAAATAAAGATGTTGTGTCCACCTAAAACTAAAAAATAAAAATTTAAAATTTTTTTTTAGTTGTAGGTGGACATAATATCTTTATTTATTTTTTATGTGGTGCTGAGGATTGAACCTAGTGCCTCATGTGTGCTAGGCAAGCGCTCCACCATTGAGCTCCAATCCCAGGGCCCCCATTTCTCCCTTTTGCTAACCCCTGGCAACTACTAATCTGCCTTCTGTCTCTGTGGGTTTGTTTATTATGAATATTTAACACAAAGAGAATCACAGAATATGTGCAGTCCTGCATACTTTGTGTCCAGAGCTTCTTCCACTTCATGTTGACATTTTCAGGGTTACATGTTGTAATATATATTGGTATTTCATTTTTTGTGGTTGATTTAATATTCCATTGTATGGTTTTGTCACATTTTGTTTATTTATCAGTTGATCGACATTTGGATTGTTTTCACTTTCTGACTGTTATAAGTAATGTCTCTCTCAACATTTGTGTACTAGGTTTTTTTTTTTTTTTTTTGGTACTAGGGATTGAACCCAGGGGCGTTTAGCCACTGAGCCACATCCCTAGCCCTTTTTAAATATTTTATTTAGAGACAAGGTCTTCGCTGAGTGCCGCAGTCTCTGGCTGGGCACAAATCACGAGCCACCACACAGCTTGTAGATTCAAACAGCAATTCTTTATTCCCGATCTCACACCGGCCGTCTACAAACACGTTCTGGGGGAATCCAAGTTCTCTGCCCAAATTCACTACTCCTGGGCTTCTGTCTCCCAAATATATTGTCTGACCCTAAGAACTCAAGAGGAACTCAGCAGCAGGATACGCCCTATTCTAAAGGGGGAACACCCTAATCTCCTATTATGCTAAACTGCCCTATTCTAAAGGGGGAACACCCTAATCTCCTATTATGCTAAACCGCCCTGGTCCTTGAGCAAGGTCACCTTTCAGAAGTCCTTCCACTAGACAGCATGGGAGTAAGCTGGCAAGGAGATTGTCATACCTACTTGGCTGATGGCTCCCAGCAGCTGAGTTGCTAAGTTGCCGAGACTGTCTTTGAATTTGCAATCCTCCTGCTTCTGCCTCCCGAACTGCTGGGATTATAAGCATGCACCACCGCACCTGGCTACTAGTTTTTTATGTAGTTTATATTTTCAGTTCATTTCAGTAGATGTCCTGGAGTACACTTAATGGGTCATAAGATAACTTTATCTTTTGAGGACTTGCCAAGGTGGTTTCCACAGCAGTTGCACCATTGTGTATCCTACCAACAATATATAAGTGTCCCTATTGCACCTTCATTTTTGAAAAATATTTTCTCTGGGTATAGAATTTTAGGCTAGGTCCTGTTTCAGTTTCCATCTTTTCTGTTGATTACACAGCTTATAGCTTATCTGAAGGAAATGCATCTCCCCTGGCTTTAATATTTTCTCTATTTTTGTGTTTTAGCAGTTTGACTATGACATGTGCAGTGGTGATTTTCTTTGTGTTATCTTGGGGTTGGATGAAATTCTTAAAGCAATGTGTTCAATATTGCTTTAAAGTTGTTGTCTTTCATCAGTTTTAGAAAACTTTGGTCACAAGTTATTCAAAGTTTATGCATGTATTATGTCAAAATGAACTCCATTATGTATAACCTTAATGCACTAATAAAAATATTAAAAAAGATACTCAAACAATGTTCTACTCCCTTGAATCTCCATTCTTTCCAGAATTTCAGTCATATGTGTATTACACCTCTTTCTTGAGCATATTACTTACGTCTTTAATATGCTCATCTTACCCACTCTCTTTTTATTTTCTGTTGTTCATATTTTCTATGGACTTGTCTTCTACTTTATTAATCCTGTTGCATAAAATCTTGCTAAATCTAAATCCATTCATATAGTTTTTAATTTCTGGTATTATATATTTTAGTTTAGTAAGGTACATTGAATTCTTTATTCCGTGGTCAATTCTCTAGTGAAATTTGTACATGTCATCTCTCTTTCTTTTTTATCTTGTGGGGATTGAACCCCAGGGTTGCTCTTTCATTGAGCTACATTCCCAGCCCCTTTTATTTTTTATTTTGTGGGTCTTGCCAAGTTCCCCAAGCTGGTCTTGAACTTGAGATTTTCCTGCCTTAACCTTACAAGTCAATGGGATCACAGGTGTATGCCACTGCATCTGGCTTTAAAAAATGTTTTTTGATAGGGCCCTGCTAGGCTGGCCTCGACTCTTGGGCTCAAGCTGTCCTCCTGCTCCTGCCTTGGCCTCTTGAGTAACTGGGACTACCACTGCACCTGGCCTGTTTTTTTTTTTTTTTTTTTTAATTAAAAAAAATTTTTAAAAATTTATTTTTTAGTTATAGTTGGACACGTTACCTTTATTTTATTTATTTTTATGTGATGCCAAGGGTCGAACCCAGGGCCTTGCACATGCTAGGCGAGTGCTCTACCACTGAGCCACAACCCTAGGCCCGCCTGTTTTGTTTTAATAGTAGATAACTAACATATGACCTTTACTGACCCATATGGTGCTTTTGTGTAAATTTGAAAATAGCCTATTCCCTAGGCAAGACTAACTTGTGAGTGGAGAGTGACTTTGTGTGATTTAGAAAATGAAAGCCCTTTCTCTAGTCTTGTTCAGCTCTGGGCCAAAATCCAAAAGGCAAGATTCTCAGCCAGATACTCTTAAGAGAATGAACAGATCCTACACTTCTATATGGGTACACTGATAAATAAAAAAGCCAGCTATGCTCTGTTTTCAGAATGATCTTATATTTTAAAGAAAGTAGGTAATACATGCATCCATTGAAATATCAGATAAACAAAAGTAGAGTCTCCTTTTATTCAGTCTTCTAATAATTCTCTTTTGAGGCAGTCTAATAGTTTATTTATTGTTTCTGGTCTATTTAATCCATGTTTGTTTAAGCACATAAATGTGTATACTGGTGTACTATTTACTTCCAATTTTTCATGAAATATAACTTATTCTGAACATCCTTTCTGCATCTTGATTTTTTTCTTTCCATATCCATAAATAAAACCTGCCTCATTCATTGGATTGGATTCATAGTATCTATGTTAGTCAGCTTTTTGATGCTGTGACCAAAATACTTGGCTAGAACAATTAGAGAAGGAAAAAATTATTTTATTTTAAAAATATTTTTTAGTTGTAGGTGGGCACAATATCTGAATTTTATATTTATGTGGTGCTGAGGTTAGAACCCAGTGCCTCACGCATACTCTACCTCTGAGCCACAACCCCATTCCTGAAAAGTTTTGGTTCATGGTTGGCTGACTCCATTGCTCTGGGCCCAAGGTGAGGTCCAAGGATGAGGGGGAGGAGTGCTGCTCCACTCATGGTGGCCAGGAAGCAGAAAGAGATAGGAAGAGGTGTCAGAGAATATAAACCTTTCTAGGGTACACTCCCAGTGATCTGTCTCTTCCAGTCATGCCCCACCTGCCTATCCTTAAACACCTAATTAGTCCTTTTAAACTAGGATGTACTGACTAGATCACAGCTTTCTCAATCCGATCACTTCACCTTCAAACGTTCCTGCATTAACACAGGAGCTTTTGGGGGACACCTCATATCCAAACCATAACAGTGTCAACTATATGGATGTATTAAAAGTTTTCCATTTTTCTATTTTCTAGGATTCAGGTTATTTCTAACCTCATGTTAAATGCTGTATAAATATTCTTGTCTGGATGACTTAGTATATACAGGTGTTTCTATAGTATAAATTTTTAGAAGTGGAAAAATTTCTAGATTTCACAGGATATGCAACCTTTACGTTTTATAGGTATTATAAATTGTTCTTTTAAGAAATTATGTTCAGTTGTACTTCTACCAACAGTTTTGTGAATGTGACTTTTTCCTTACTCCTTAGCAACAAAGTATATTGTTAATATTTTTATTAGTAGGAGGGCTAAAATATGCTATCATTGATATTTAATTTCTTTTAAAAATTGAGATCATACATTTTTAAAAAATGTGTTTAAAAGCCTTATGTATTTCTTTCTTTCTTTCCTCTTTCTTTCCTTCCTCCTCCCTCCCTTTCTTTCTTTCTTTTTGATCTGTCTGTTCATGCCCTTTAGCCATTTTCTCATTGGATTCTTTTTTTCTCATTGATTTGTAGGGGCCTTTTCTATATAAAAGAAACTAGCCCTTTATCATGTGTTACTTATTATTTTTTTCTTTTTTTAAGTATAGGGAATTGAACCCAGGGGCACTTAACCAGAGAACCATCCTCAACCCTTTTTATTTAAAAAATTTTTTAAAAATATTTTTTATTTGTACACAATTTGTCTTGTTTATTTTTATGTGGTGCTGAGGATCGAACCCAGGACTCGCACATGCTAGGTGAGCGCTCTACTGCTGAGCCACAACCCCAGCCCCCCTTTTAATTTTTTTTGAGACTGAGTTTTGCTAAGTTGTGTAGATCTTTTCTAAATTGCTGAGGCTGTCCTCAAACTTGCAATCCTCCTGCCTCAGCCTCTTGAGTCAGTGGGATTGTAGGCATGTGCCACCAAGCCCAGCTTTATATGTTGCTTTTTTTAACAAGTTGATTTGTTGGGTCTGGGAATACAGCTCAATTGGTAAAATGTTTTCCTAGCATGTATAAGGCCCTGGGTTTAATTTCCAGCACCACCATAACCAAAAAAGTTGATTTGTTACTCATCTTTTTGGTCTTTTTTTAAACCTATTTTTTTTCATGCAGATAACTATTTTATATTATTATATGAATTGGTCTTTTATGTTTTTTTTTTTTTTTGTGTTGTACTTAGACCTTCCGCAGTTCCATATTTCCTACTGGAACTTTTTAAAAACATTTTTTTGATATTTAAATTTTTTCCCTATTGCAACTTTTATAATTTTATTTTAAAATTTAATTCTTTTATTCACCTATATTTTTTATATAAAAGTGGAAAGTTTTTTTCCTACATCATTTGCATTAATATTTTTAACAGTAGACGTGTACTCTGCTGTTCTTGGATGGAATATTTTATATATGTCTATTAGGTCATTTGGTCTAAGGTATAGTTCAAATCTAACATTTTCCTTATTGATTTCTGTCAGGTGATCTGTCCATTATTAAAAGTGAGATATTAAAATCCCTTGCTATTTCTTCATTGCTGTTTATTTCCTCTTTAAATGTTAATATTTGCTTTATATATTTTGGGGCCCTGATGTTGGGTGCGTATATATTTATAATTATTATACACTCATGGTGAGTTGACTCTTTATCATTACATAATAACCTTGTGTTTTAGTCAGCTTTTTTGCTGCTGTGACTAAAAGATTTGTCTAGAACAATTGTAAAGGAGGAAAAGTTCATTTTAGGGCTCACAGTTTCGGAGGTCTTAGTTCATAGACAGCCAGCTCTCTTCCTCAGGGCTCGAGGTGAGGCAGAACACCTTGGCAGAAGAGTGTGACAGAGGGAAGCAGCTCACATGATGTTCAGGCAGCATGGAGATCTCCACTTGACAAATACAAATATATATCCCAAGGCCACCCTCTGTCTGCCTCCAGCCATCAGGGATTAATTCACTGATTGGGTTAAGGCTCTCACAACCCAATCATTTCCCCTCTGAACTCTCTTGTATTGTCTCCCACATGAGCTTTTGGGGCATACCTCACATCCAAACCATAACACCTTGTCTCCGGTTACTTTTATTTTTGGGGGGTGGCAAGGAAGAGTACTGGGTATTATTGAACCCAGAGGCTTTACTACTGAACCAAATTACAGCCCCCCCCCCCGCTTTTTTTTATTCTGAGGCAGAATCTTTCGAAGTTGCTGGGCGTGTCACAGAGTTATTGAAGCTGTCCTCAAACTTGTGATCCTCCTGCCTTAGCCTTCCGAGTCATTGGGACCCCAGTGTGTGCCCTGCTTCCAGTTATAGTTTTTGACTTAGTCTATGATTGCTGCTGTCTGTATAGCAGTCACTGCTCTCTTTTGTTTTTCATTTGTGTGGAATATCTTTTTCTCTGCCTTTACTTTCAGTCTGTATTTAAAGCTGAAGTGAGTCTCTTGTGGGCAGCCTACAGTTGGATTTGGTCTTTTTACTTGCTCAACAACTCTGTGTTTTGATTTGAAAATTTAATGCATTGACGTCAAAAATAATTATTGTTAGGTAAAGAACTTGGTATTGTTAGTTGTTTTCTTGCCCTTTTGTAGATCTTTTGGTCTTTTCTTCCTCTTACTATCTGCTTTTGTGATTTGATGATTTTCTCTAGTATGCTTTGATTCCCTTAATTTTTGTATACCTACTGTAGGTTTTTGCTTTGTGATTATCATAAGGCTCATATAAACCATAATTATAACAATTTATTTTACATTCATATCCAATGGGGAAAGGATAGTCTACAATAAATGGTGCTGGGAAAACTGGATATCCACAGGCAAAAAAGAAGAAAGAGAAATTGAATCCTTATCTTACATCAAGTTCAAAAATCAATTCAAGCTGGATATTGGGATTTGTCTATAATCCCAGTGATTTGGGAGGCTGAGGCAGGAGGATGGCAAGTTCAAGGTCAGCCTTAGTAACTTAGTGAGCCCTCAGCAACTTAGCAAGATCAAAATAAAAAAATTGAAAGGACTGGGGATGTAGCTCAGTAATAAAGCAGCCCTGGGTTCAATCCCCAGTATCAAAACTAAAATAAACACAAAAACAAAAATCAACTCAAATGATTGATGATTTAGACTAAGGCTTTCAACCCTAAAACTCCTAGAAGAAAACATAGAGGAAAATCTTCATGACCTCTTTTTTTTTTTTTTTTTTTAATATTTATTTCTTAGTTTTCTGCGGACACAACATCTTTGTTTGTATGTGGTGCCGAGGATCGAACCCGGGCCGCACGCATGCCAGGAGAGCACGCTACCGCTTGAGTCACATCCCCAGCCCCTCTTCATGACCTCTTGCTAGTTATTTTTTATATACCTAGAAATAGAATTTATTTCTACAACTTGTGGCTAATTCTGGCCTTATGCAGAGTCATGATGATTGTATTTTCCAAGTGAAATCAGTCTTACATGTATTAAATGTCTTGTACATTGATTTGACGATGGGATAAAATAATTAAAAATCAAAACTATTTAGGAAAATCCTGATTGTTTAGTAAACATTACATAGTTCATTCACTTTCAAACAATATGTTTCATGATCATTATTTTTAAAAAACCTTTAATAATACATCATTGATTAGCTACTTCCAGTGTGAGGAAGTTGAAGGATATACCTTAAACACAGATATTTGAAACTTCTAGAATATTTTAGCATTTTGAATTATACTGAAAGTCTAGGATATACTATCCTTATGAGGAGAAGAACAGTGGTCTCAAATGTAGATTAGATCTGTCTTTGTGGAAATTGTTCTTTTTAGTATAGACATTTTGGTGAGGAATCTGTTATGTTGTATACATTGGCGTACTGCATCAAATCAGATCATCCTCTTTTTAAATTCACACACACACACACACACACACACACTCTCACACACTTAGAAGGACACAATGCTTTTCTTTTATTTATGTATTGTTTGGTACTGAGAATTGAACCCAGTGCCTTACATGTGCTAGGCAGGCGCTCCACCACTGAGCCACAACCCCCAGCCCCAGATTCATCCTCTTTTGAAGGACAGTATTGAACTTGGTCTTAAATGAAGACATGGGGTAGAAAATTATACTTTTTTAAAAAAAAATTTTGCTTAGGTCAGGTTTGCTTAGAATTATGAAATATCTCTCCTGATACTATTGTGTTAAATTTCTTCTCTTTAAACTTAGTGCAGTTTTAAAAATGAATTAAAACTTGACTCATTCACTCTCTTTGGTTTTAAGGTCACTGTTATCAAATCACAGAAAATTTATGAATTTTGAAAATCAGATCTCAGATTGCAGGATATACTTCACAGCTGAATTTTTTGTGTGTGGTCTCTCTAATCTGATGTTGAAATTTCATGGTAGTAGTCAAATTCAGTTACCAAATTTTCCAGTCCAAAAAGATTGAATCGAACATTAAGATACTTTAATTTTTTTTAAACTTGCGTGTACTCATCGTTTACATTTGGATAGGAAAGAAAATTTAAGAAAGTAAAAAATGCTCCATAATGTTACATCAAGTAAGTAACAGCTTAGCATTGTTAGTATTTTGATTTTATGCTTTCATTATTTTTTGAAGTAGAACGATCTTAACATGTTGAAATCATGTTGTCTATGTATGTTTTTATTTTGGTTTTTCTCTAGTTAAATTTAAATTGCTAAGGAAAACCTCAGTATTTTTTTTTGCATGCATTTATTTATTCATTCATTCACCCATTCATTCCTCCATCCTGTCAATCAATAAATTTGTACAAATATTCATACAAATATGAATGTATGTAACTGTTACACAAATATATGTATGTATTCAAGGCAATGTGTAGGCTGCTTCATGGAAAGTTTACTGTATTTCAGGGGACAAATTCAAGTATAATGTAAAGCAGATGGGGAAGAATATCCATGTTTTATTGAGGTTCAAACAAGGAACCTGACTGGATTATCTGAACTGTGTTTGACAATTTCTTTGTTTGTAGATTTCTCTTTTTGGTGCTAAGACTATTGGCCGGAGAAGTCCTGATGAACCAGTACTGAGCAAAGCTGAATTTGTTGAGAAAGTTCGTCAGAGTAACCAGGCTTGTCACGATGGCGATTTCCACACAGCTATTGTCCTGTACAATGAAGCCCTGGCTGTTGACCCTCAGAACTGCATTTTATACAGCAATAGATCTGCAGCCTACATGAAAATTCAGCAGTATGACAAGGCACTGGATGACGCAATCAAAGCCCGGCTTCTCAATCCCAAATGGCCAAAGGTAGAAGTTTATTGAATTTCACAGAATCTTTTGTGAAATCTTTTAGTTCAGTCTAATATTTATTGATTCAGTACAGGTATTAGTAAAATAATCTGTACTTTAGCAAAATGTGGAATGAATGACTTCATTGAGGTTGTATGCTGGTGACTGGATTCCTTTTTAATGCTTTGGAAATATGCTTTCTCTTTCCAAGTTTAATTCTTTTTCTGTATGTTTGGAATTTTATTTTTTCTCTTACCCTCTTGATAGGATTCCTTCTAGTTATTTGGATTGTTTGACATCCTTTTTTGGGCAGATGTTTTGGATGCAGTACAGAGGTCATGTTTCTGTCTTTAAATTTAAAATTAATTAATTTTATTTTGTCATACCTACTTGTTTTCAGAATGTTATTTAATCAGGGATAGTTCATATTTTTAATAAGTCACTGTAATTATCTATATTTTCTTGAATACTGAAAGGCTTGAGTTGTTACTTTTTTTTTTTCTTTTTCTTTTTGTCCTCATTTTGTTGCCCAGGCTGTTCTCAAACTTCTGAGCTCAAGTGATCTGTCTCAGACTCTCAAGTAGCTGGAACTATGGGTGTTCTGTGCCTGCTTTGTTATCTTTGTTTTGGGCAAATAAATGCTTCTTGACTTACATTAGGGCTATGTCACAATAAACCCATCCTAGGTTGAAAACAGCATGAATCAAAAATGTATTTAATACACCTAATCTACCAGACATCATAGATTAGCTTACCCTTCCTTAAATGTGCTGTTAACACTTAAACATTGGTCTAAGTTGGACAAAGTTATCTAACATTAAATCCTGTTGTATAATAGAATGTTGACTGTCTAATGTAATTTATTAAGTTTCTATATAAAAAAACACTAGCCACACTGTAAGGATGCTGTAAGGTATTGTATACTGTACCACACACTGCAGAGGGTTAGACACTTGTGATAGTGTGCTGATAAGAACTGTGGTGTACTGCCCCTGCTCAGCTTCATTAGATGGCACCCCACTGCATGATCCTACTGCATGATCTTTGTTTTGTGCACATAGATGTCTCCAGCCCATTCCTGCTAGCCTGGGACAAGATCAAAATTCAAATTTCCAAGTTTGTTTTCTACCACATATATATCACTTTTGTACCATTAGAAAGTTGAAAAATAATAAGTTAAACCATTGTAAGTAAGTTGGGGACTATCCAGCCATTTGACCCTATAGGCTATTATTGAATTTTCTGTTGTAGTCCATTGAGCTATGTATTTATTCTTATGCCCTAACCATGATGCCTTAGTTATTGCAGATTTACAGAAAGTCTAACATCAGGTATTGTAACCTTGTTCATTTTTTTTCTGAGTTATATTTGCTATTCTATCTTTTCACATTTCTATATAAGTTGCAAACTTAATTTCTTCAAAAAGACTACTGGGAAGTTAAAATGATTGTATTGAAATTTTAGATAAATTTGGAGAGAATTGCCATCTTAACATTCTTGAGTGTTCCAATTTGTGAACATGTTATTATGCCTTCTATTATTATTCATTGTGTAGTTTTTACAGTTTCAGGGTTACATATGTTTTGTTTTTATTTATTCCCAGATTTTTTTTCTTTTCACAATTTTTTTTGGAATATTGTTGTAGGTAATGATGGGATTTGTTGTTACATATTATACAAGCACATAATACAACAATATAATTTGGCCAATAGATTTTTTTTTTTTTTTGTCCTGCTGGGGATTGAACCCAGGATCTTGTACATGTGAAGCAAGCATTCTTTACCAACATAGCTATGTCCCCAACCCATTCCACAAGTTTTAACATAATATTTTCATTCTAATTCAGTTAAGAATATTTTCTGATTTTCATTCTAAGAACCTTTTTGATCCATGGATTATTTAGAAATTTGTTGTTTAGCTGGGCATGGTGTTGCATGCCTATAATCCCAGCAGCTCAGGAGGCTGAGTCAGGCAGGAAGATTGCAATTTTAGAGCCAGTCCCAGCAACTTAGTGGTGCCCTGTCTCAAAATTTAAAAAAAAAAAAAAAAAAAAAAAAAAAAAAAAAAAAAAAGGGCTAGGGACATGCCTTAGTGGTTAAGCATCCCCTGGGCTCAATCCTTGGTATTAAAAAAAAAAAATGCTGTTTAATCTCCAAATATTGGTATTTTCTTAGTTATTTTGTTATTACTGATTTCTAATTTGATTTCATTACATTCAAACAATATACCCTTTGTGAAATATCAAAATTTCCTTATGAACTATCATAAAGAGTGCTTTTAAATTTACTGAGGCTTGTTTTATTGCCTAGCATATAGTTTATACTGGAGGGTCTACCATAGTACTTGAAAAGAATAAAAATTTTATGGTTGTCAGATTATAGTCCTATAGATATCAGTTAAGTCAAGATGATTGCTAATATTCATATCTTCTATGTCTTTGCTGACTTATTTGCCTAGTTATTCTATCAATTGCTGCAATAAAAAGTTAAAGTCTCCAACTAAGATTTTGAAATTTTCTATTTAACACCTAATATTATTAATTTTACTTTTTTCTGGTACTGGGCACCCTACTACTGAGCTATATTCCCAGCCCTTTTTATTTTTTATTTTGAGACAGTGTCTCAGTAAATTGCCCAGTCTGTCCTTGAACTTGTGATCTTCTTGCCTCAGCCTTCCAAGTTCCTCGGATTACAGATATGCCAACCATGTACAGCAATACTGTCAGTTTTGCTTCATGTATTTTCTTTTTTTAAATAGGGTTTTTTGTTTACATTTATTTGTTTATTCACTTACTTATTTTTTTGTATCAGGAATTGGACCCAGGGGCAATTAACAACAGAACCACAGCCCCAGTCCTTTTTAATTTTTCATTTTATTATTATTATTATTGTTACTACCAGGGATTGAACTCAGGGGCACTTGACCACTGGACCGCATCCCCAGCCGTATAGAGTCTCACTGAGTTGCCTAGTGCCTTGCCGTTGCTGAAGCTGGCTTTGAACTTGCAATCCTCCTGTCTCAGCTTCCTGAGCCACTGGGATTACAGGCGTGTGCCACCGAGTCTGGCCCTTTTTATTTTATATTTTGAGACAGGGTCTCACTAAGTTGTTTAGGGCCTCACTAAGTTGCTGAGGCTGGCTTTGAACTTGTGATCCTCTTACCACAGCCTCTAGAGTTGCATGGATTATAGGTGTGCGCCACCACGCCAGACTTGCTTCTATATTTTCAAGGTCGATACTGTTCATGTATACATATAACATATTATTATGTCTTGATAAATTGATCATTTTATTTTCATGAAAAATGATGATAAAGAATCTCTCTCTGGTAGTAATATTTGTCTTAAAATTATTTATCTCATATTAAATACTCCAGCCTTCTTCTACTTACTCTTTGTCTTTTACTGTATAGATCATTTTTAAAAAAAAATTTTAAATTGTAGATGAACACAATATTTTATTTATTTTTATGTGGTGCTGAAGATAGAATCTAGTGCCTCACATGTGCGAGCCAAGCGCTCTACCACTGAACTAAGACCCCAGCCCCTCTAGATCATTTTTTTTAATATTTATTTTTTAGTTGTAGTTGTACATAATACCTTTATTTTATTTATTTTTATATGGTGCTGAGGATCAAACCCAGGGCCTTGCATGTGCTAGACAAGCACTCTACTGCTGAGCCACAACCCAAGCTCTGTTGTATCCATGTATTTTCAATCTCTGTGACCTTATATTCAAAATTCATCTCTTTTGGATAGCATGTAGCTATGTCTTACTTCTTAAATAAATTTTGTCAATTTCTGCCATTTAATTGGAATGTTTGTTCACTAGCACTGACTATAATTATTGGTGGTGATGATTTTGCATCTACCGTTTTATTATTTCTTTTTAAATTTGTCTTCCCTTTTCTTTGCTTTTCCTGCCATTTATTGGCTTATTTGAATACTTCTTAGAGTTGATTTTTTTTTTTTTTTTTCTCTTGAGAAGGTTTTCCATAGTTTTTGATTGTGGTCGATTTGTTTGGCAGATGATTATCTTAGAATAGAACTATGAACTGTTTCTTTGAGTGGTAGCTCAATCTCAGTTCAGATACTTTGTTGTTTATTGAAGTGCTTTGGATTGTTCCATGCATATGTGACTTGAGTATCATCATTTTTTTTTTTTGCTCTTTTCCTTTTGGGATCCTATTCTCACTTTTCCATCTCCTTGGTCAGTCTGTAGTTTCCTGGACTTCACCGTTCTGGTTTCCCAGGCCAGAAAGACTTTTTTCCCCTACCAGTACACCGTCATAGTGCTCCTCCTCTGCATGTGATCCTTGCAAAAAATGAGAATGCACTTCATGGCTTCCTCCCTTCAGAATATGCCCTCCTCTTACTGTCCATTGTATTCAGGGAGCTTTTTTAAAAAATCACATCTAGATTTTTTTTTTTTTTTTTTTTAAGAGAGAGTGAGAGAGGGAGGGAGGGGGAGGGGGAGGGAGAGGGAGAGGGAGAGGGAGAGAGAGAGAGAGAGAGAGAAGTTTATTATTTATTTTTTAGTTATTGGCAGACACAACATCTTTGTTTGTATGTGGTGCTGAGGATCGAACCCGGGCCGCACGCATGCCAGGCGAGCGCGCTACCGCTTGAGCCACATCCCCAGCCCCATCACATCTAGATTTTATGGTTGTTTTCTGTGTGAGAGTGAGTCCAGTAGGATCTTGCTTAGTCATTATTAGAAGCAGAATTGATATCATTCAGTGACCTAAGGTTCCTCATGACCAGTAAATTCCCAACAGACTCATCTTGTCTCCTTGGACCAGGACCAGGTCACCTTCTCGAGTTGTTTTTGATACTGGGGATTGGACCCAGGGGTGCTTAGCCACTGAGCCACATCATCAGTCCTTTTGGTGTTTTTTATTTTGAGACAGGGCCTTGCTAAGTTACTCAGAGTCTTGCTAAATTGCTGAGGCTGGGTTTGAACTCATGTTCCTCCTGCTTCAGCCTCCCAAGTCCCTGAGATTACAGGTGTATGCCACTGCACCCCGCCCAGGTCACCTTCTTGATATTTTGAGTTCTTTCACTAGGGTCCTTGTCCCCATTTGGGTCATTTTATGTATTAGAATATTTATCTCTTTTTTCCTTTTCCAAGAAGCCCAGGAAGGCCTGCTGGATGATCACAGACACCTGACTCAGCTGCTGCTGTTCCCCTAGCCAACAGCACACCAATACCAGAAATGTGAATAAGATAGTCCCAGATTATAGAACCTAACTTCTAGTTGACCACAAGCCCAGATCAATAAAGACAGTCCACTCAGCTCTCTTTGTTTACATTATAAATTGTCCTATCATTAGAAGTGAAGTTCTGAAGTCTCCAGATATTACTGTTGAATTTTCTATTTCCCTCTTCAGTTCTGTAAGTTTTTGCTTCATGTATTTTTTTGGTGGGTTATTGGGTACATAGGTTTTTGTAAATGTATGTTTCCCTGAAAGATTGATTCTTTCATCATTACAAAATATTATTTGTCTCTAGTAAGAATTCTTGTCTTAAAATCTATTTTGTCTGATATTAATATACCACTTCAGCTCTCTTTTTGTTACTACTTTGTATGGTATGTCTTTTGCCATATTTTTCTTTCCAACTTAATTGTGTTTTTGAAATGAGTATCTTATAGACACCATATAGTTGCATCATGTTTTTTAAACCATTTTTTCTAATCTCTTTCTTTTGATTGTAATGCTTAATCCATTTGTATTTAATGTAACTGTTGATGAGATGGATTTATGCCTGCAATTTTTCTAGTTTTCTGTATATCTTATGGCTTCTCTGGCTCTCTGTTCTTCCATTGCTTCCTTCTTCTGTATTAAATAGATATTTTCTAGTATATCATTTCAATTGTTTCTCTCTCTCTCTCTCTCTCTCTCTCTGTGTGTGTGTGTGTGTGTGTGTGTGTGTGTGTGTGTGTGTATTTTTCAGTGGTAGGGATTGAACCCAGAACCTTTCACTTGCAAGGCAAGTCCTTTACCACTGAGCTATACACCCCCCAGCCCTTTTTACTTTTTATTTTGGGTTAGGATCTCACTAAGTTGCTTAAACTAGTCTTGAATTTTTGATCCTCCTGCTTCAGTCTCCCAAGTAGCTGGGATTATAGGTGTGTACCACCATGCCCAACAACTGTATATATTTTAAGTTTTCTTGGTGATTGCCTAGGGATTATAACTAATGTTTCACTTTAAAACAATGTAGTATGAATTTATATAACTTTAAAATGGTATGCAAAAACATTCCGTATAGCTCTATTCTTCCTTCCTTTACATCATTTTAATTTAAATAGTATACAAAAACCTTACTCCAGTATAACTATTCCCTTCTACCTTCCTTTGTCCTACTATTGTCATAAAAATTACATTTTATACATTATGAGTCCATCAACTTAGTTTTATGGTATGCCAT
Organism: Callospermophilus lateralis; assembly: GCF_048772815.1. NCBI lineage: Eukaryota > Metazoa > Chordata > Mammalia > Rodentia > Sciuridae > Callospermophilus > Callospermophilus lateralis. The sequence continues at coordinate 116,433,800 of NC_135305.1, read as the reverse complement.
TTTCTTTTAAATCAAATAAGAGGAAAAACAAAGCTTCAAACTAAACATATTTGTATTATCTTTTATCTATGCAGTTTTCTTTACAGGTCCTCTTTATTTCTTAATGTGGATTTAAGTGACTCTCTAGTGTTTCAGTGTAGCCTGAAACACTATTACTTGTAGAACATCCATACTAGCAACAAATAGTTTAAAAAAAATTTTTTTTAGTTGTAGATGGACCAACATCTTTATTTTGTTTATTTACTTTTATGTGGTGCTGAGGATGGAACCAGTGTGTCATACATGCCAGGCAAGCACTCTACTGCTGAGCTACAATCCCAGCCCCAAATAGTTTGTTTTTATTACCTAGGAACATCTCAATTTCTTCTTCATTTAAAATTTTTTTAAATTTATTTGTTCTAATCAGTTATACATGACAGCAGAATGTTCTTTGATTCATTTTACACAAATGGAGTACAATTTTTCACATCTCTGGTTGAACATGAAGTAGGGTCACGCCATTTGTGCAATCTCTTCTTCATATATTTTTTTAATCTTTTTCTTTTTTTTGGGGGGGGTACTGAGGATTGAACTCAGGGGCACTCAACCACTGAGCCACATCCCTAGCCCTATTTTTTTTTAATTTAGAGAGAGGGCCTTGCTGAGTTGCTTTGTGCCTTGCTGTTGCTGAGGCTGGCTTTGAACTCGCGATCATCCTGCCTCAGCCTCCCAAGCTGCTGGGACGATGGGCGTGGGCCACCACGCCCGCCTTCTTCATTTTTAAAGGATAGTTTTGTTGGATATAGAATTGTTGTTTTTCAGTTCTTTGAATTTGTCATTCCTTTGACTTTTGGACCCTTAGGTTTTTTTTTTAAATTGTTCTTTTTAGTTATACAAGATAGTAGAATGTATTTTGGCAAATTATACATACATAAAGTATAACTTATTCTAATTAGGATCCTATTCTTGTGGTTGTACATGATGTGGCCCGGGTCGTGTATTTAAATCCTAGTTGGGTCCCTTTGGTTTCTGATGAGACGTCAACTGTTAATATTATAAGGGTTTTTGTTTGTTTGTTTGGGTATGTGATGAGTCACCTCTCTCTTGCTGCTTTCAAAATTCTCTGTTTTTTTTTTTTTTGACCTTTTGAGTATCATGAGTCTAGATGTGGATTTGAGTTTATCCCACCAGGAGTTCTTTGAGCTTACTGGATGAATAATGTTTTTGATGAAAATTGGGGAGTTTTTGGGTATTTTTTCCTTCAGATATTCTGTCCTTTTCTTACTCTCTTTTCTTTGCAGAGCCCCATTATGCATAGGTTGGTAGCTTGATTGTGTTATACTGTTCTCTTGAATTTCTGTTTATTTTTGATATTCTACTTTTTGTTTTTGTTTCTCAGAAATTTACCTATTTAAAGTTTGTTTAGCGTTCTATCTAGTGAAATTTATTGATCCCTTCTAGTGAATTTTTATTTTCAGTTATTATATTTTAAAAATATCATAATTCCTATTTTGTTTCTTGTAAAATATGTACAATTTATATCTCTATTGATATTTTCTATTTGGTGAGACATCATGCTTACAGTTTTCTTCAGTGTTCTCTCTATATATACATCTATAGATAGATAGATACTTAATATATATATATTTAGGTCTTTGAATGTATACATTTTGACTGATTGATTTTTTTCTTTCTCCTTCTCCTCCTTCTCCCCTTGCCCTCCTTGATAAAACTCATATGTGCTAGGCAGCTGCTGTGTCACTAAGTTACATCTCTGCCTCCTGATTTAATGTGTCCAGTAAGTCTAACATGTTGATTTTTTCAGTTTCTGTTGACTATTTTTTTCTCCAGTGTATGAGCTGTATTTACCTGTTTATATTTGTACAATTTTTTTTCATGAAAAGTGGACATTTTAAGTTATATAAAGTGGCAACTTTGGAAATCAAATTCCTCTTTTCCCCAGGTTTGTTAGTGCTGTTCTTGTTTTTAAGGAGGTAAAAATTTAGTTATTCAGAAGTTTTTTGTAGACCTTTGGAATGATCATCAAGAAAGAGGATTTTTCAAATGTAAGAATGTGACACATCCACTTAAATTGAAGTTGAACTTTATATTCTATTGTAGGAGAGGAAAAATATATTTCCTGTTACCCAAGTTCTCTGTAGGGTCCCTACCCACAATAAAAGATGATTAACAAGAGAAAAGTATACACATTTATTTAATATTAATATAAGTTTTATGATATGGGAGCCTTCATAAAATGAATGGTTAAAATCCCAGTGTTTTTATGCTAGGTTTCATAAAGAATATCAAAAAAAATCTTAGAAAGACATGATAGTATAAAGGGTCTATGAGCTAAGGATAATAAACTGGGGGAAATTTAGCTAAGGTCTGTCTTTTTGGATTTTTCTCACTGTCCCTCCTTCTTTGGAGGTAAGGGTAATCCTTTCCTCATAGTAGAGAAGGCCTTATGACTTGGTTCAGAGGATTGTCAGAGAAGTCTTCCTGTGCCTGTGATTTCTCAGATTCCTTCATCTTAAAATATTTAATTTGCACAATTTTTCATATCTCTCTTGTATACAAAGTATATTCATACCAATTCGTGTCTTCATACACATACTTTGGATAATGTTGTCCATCACATTCTACCATTTTGCTTTGTATGTGTAATATGAATTTTAATGCATTCCACTGTCATATATTGCCGCAGTCTGGCTGGGCACAAAATAACCGAGCTACCACAAAACCCTTGTAGATTCAAAACAGCAGCTCTTTATTCCCGAACTGTCACCAGCACTCTACACGCACGTTCTGGGAAAATACACTCCCTTCACCAGGCTCTGCATACCAGATACTCTCAGAACCCCGCGAGAACTCCACGGGAACTCAAGGATCAGGCGCCTGAGGCAGCAGGATATGCCCTATTCCCAGCAGGATCCACCCTAAACCTGGAACCACCCTATTCCCAGCAGGATCCACCCTAAACCCAGATCCACCCTAATCCCTGAGCAGGGTCACCTTTTAACCCAAACTCTCAAACATTCATGCAATGTCACTGCAAATGACCTGGGTCCAAGGCAAGCCCATTTCCACAATGGAGAGTCCTCCCTCTAAGCAACATTGGGTAGGCTGACAAGGAAATTGCCATGCATCATTCCTACTTGGCTATGGCTCTCACCAATATATAAATCAAAAAACTTTTAATTTACCACAGTGCCATATTTAGGAGTAGCATGTCCTGAACCCTGTCACTAACATAAGCTAAATTACATAATAGCTAGTTTGTCATGAATTTCTTTAAAACAATTTTTATTACCAGTTTGTCTTTGAAAATAAATTATTTATTTTTATTAATATAGGCCATTATTTCATATGCTTAAATAAATGATTTTGTGATAAAGTTATGATTTGTATGCACTTGAAGCCATGTTCAGGTCTTTTGAGCTAATATATAAATTAAATATATACATTTTTCCAGTCACAAAATGAATTCAAAGTTACTTTTAAAATATTTTCAAATAAGAATATATTCCTCTGTTTTCTACTACTTCTTATTTTCCCTATTTTAGTCTTTAAAGTTAACTCTTTTAATCTGTTTCAGTATTGATTTTAGTAAGTTTTTGCATTCCTGTGACCGAGATGTCCTACAAGAAAAACTTAGAGGAGGAAAAGTGTATTTGGGGCTCACGTTCTAGAGGTCTCAGTCTGAATGGCCGACTCTATTGCTCTGGGCAAGGCAGCACATCATGGGAGAAGGTCCCAGTGGAGGAAAAGTAGGGAAAGGGCCAGTGGAAACTTGCCCCCTCCAGGGGATGCCCCCAGTGACCCACCTCTCCAGCCATGCCCCACCTGCCTGCAGTTGTCACCCAGTCAGTCCATTTGAACGAAGGTGGTCTCTCATAATCCCAATTGCTTCATCTCTGAACATTCCTTCGTTAACCAGAGCTTTTGGGGGACACCTCCTATTGAAACCATAACAAGTATTTTTTAAGACCTTTTGTAATATGTCTTTACACACCCATGTACATTCACATATATACACCTACATACTTTTTTAAGAAAAGGGAGACTTTTAAGATGTCGAATTTGCAGCGTGTTTATCTCTTGTCAGTTTACGTGCCTAATTATTTTTAATGGTTACACACAATTTCATGTTATAAATATACCAGTTTAATATTTTTTGATTTTTTTTTATTGAAAAAGAAGAGAAAATTTATAGAGATGAGGGCTTGTTTGGAGGGTCTGTCGGGGGTGGGGGGACGGCTCAGTGATTTTTGCACCCTTGGCTGGAGAAGGGTCCTCCTGTTGGGGAAGGCTGTTCTCTTCTACTGAATCCTATAATAAGCCATGAGGTGGAAGGTGGTTGAAAGGTTTCTGTCTTTTTTTGAGTACACATAAGAAGACACAAAGTGGTCTTTGTTTCTTTGTTATTCAAACAAAAGTATGTTTTTTAGTTGCCACCATTGGATTGGTAGCTTTTCAATTTGTTGTTGAAGTGATTCTTTCTTAAGCCTATTCCTCATTGTTTATTTTCTTATACATTTATTTTACTTTTGTTGATCTAAGAGGAGAGTCACAGTATTTTACCAACAGGGATTTTTCTCATAAATGTCAACCTGAAGTAATGTGAGAGTCCACAGTATCTCCTTGGAAACCAGGCTTTTGTGGGATAGAAACAACTGCTTTAAGATGGATTCTGTGTCCTAGGAAATGATTCAGGAAGTCTGGCAAGAAGGGAAGTCTTGCTATTAAGGAAATTCGGGAAATAGCAGTTCAATTATTTAAATGCTCAGGTTTGTTTGTCATTATTCATGTTAAGAATGACCTCTCCTAACGATCATATTATAAATATACCATAAGTAACAAGTTTGACTTCTGGTTCCTACATAGTATGAATTTATCACTAAAGAGTTTGGATGTATTGTTTAAAATTAAGTAAAAGTTTGTTTGCATATTTTTTTGTGATTTATGCTTGCCAATGGCATTGATTGAAATGCAGATATGTGCTTTGTGGGTGACATTTTTTTTTTTTAAAGAGAGATTGAGAGAGAGGGATAGAGAGAGAGAATTTTAATATTTATTCTTCATTATTTGGCGGCACAACATCTTTGTTGGTATGTGGTGCTGAGGATCGAACCCGGGCCGCATGCATGCCAGGCGAGCGCGCTACCGCTAGAGCCACATCCCCAGCCCTGTGGGTGACATTTAAAATTCATTAGATCATATAACTTTTAAAGGTTTCCATTGGTGTTTTCTCCTGTTATAAAGTTTGGTAGCACTTTCTGTCTCAATAAACAGAGGAAACTACCTTAGAGATTTCTAATTGTTTAATAAAAATGTTTTTCAGTGGTCTCCAAAAAAGCATTTCAGATTAGAAGTTACAAAAAATTCCAGAAATGCTGGCAAAGAAATAGTTTTTCCAAAAATATTTTAAAGTGATAAGATTAGTAGATCATCAGTATACTTAAATAAAATTAGTATCTTGGAAATTGAAGTATTACTAATACCAAAACAGAAACATTCATTTTGTTTGTGTTGTTATAGCAATACTGAAAGCCACTGGAAAAATTTAGTAAGGTTAAATTTAGTGATTCTTTTGTTATACAGATTGGCTCATTTCAGAAGTACTAATTATACTGTTTCAGTTTTGAGGAAGGATCTCAAAAGCATTGTTTTTACATCATATTTTAAAAGTTACTTGTAGATAACTTTGTAGGATGTTTACATTACTGCCTTCATTTAATTCTCTGGAAAGAGTACCTTTTAATTTAATTTAAGAAAGTTATTATCTCTTGCTAATTCAAGTCGGGTGAGGCTTTGAAGAACTAAAGTTAGAATGCTTCATGTGTTTATTAGTTTAGACATTTTTTGAAATGTATTACATTGAATTGTGAAAGTATTATATCTATTTCAGTTTTTAACTTATTTTGAAATAATTTCTTGCACTTATCAATTTAGATATTTCTCCTAAAATGTACTATATTCATTGTCAAAGCATTTAAGATTTTATTTAAATATTTTTCATTTTTAAAATTTGAGCCAGATATGTTGGTGCACCCTTGTAATCCCAGAGGCTCTGGAGGCTGAGGCAGGAGGTTCTCAAGTTCAAGGCCAGCCTCAGCAACTAAGTGAAGTGCTAAGCAACTCATTGAGACCCTGTGTCTAAATAAAATACAAAAAAGGGCTGTGGATGTGGCTCAATAGTTAAGTGCCCCTAAATTCAAACCATGGTAAAAAAAAAAAAAAAGGAAAAATTGAAAGTAGAGGAAAAATTGCAAGATTAGTACAAGGACTCTTGTATGCCTTTCCTCTAGATTCTGCAATTGTTGACATTTTACTATGTGTGTCCTATAATTGTCTCTCTGCTTGTATTATTATTGTTGTTATTTTTGTAACCATTTGAGATTAAATTGCAGATATGATGTCTTATCACTCAAAATCACTTCTTCTAACATTGGTTTAATACTGCTATGTAATCCACAGATCCCATTCAGATTTCAGTGACTTCTTCAGTAATGTTCTTTATGAATACTCCTTCTTTCTGGTCCAGGATCCATTTTACCCTACAAGAAGGAATCTCTAGATAGTCAGATTGAGGTACCAGATCTGTACCACCTGCCCACATTTTAAGTAACTTACTTGATTGTCTTGGTTTTGAGCACTCTTTGGCTTCTAATGGTTATTTCTTTGGTTGGTGCCTTTGCCTTTGATTATTCTAATGTTGTATTCCTAATTCTTTGTTTTTCAGTGTAAGTCTTTGCTCATACTACCTGTTTTAGTTAGTTTTTTTCATCACTGTGCCCAAAGCAACTGACAAGAACAACTTAGAGGAAGTTTATTTGGGGTTCACTATTTCAGAGATTTCAGTCCATAGACTCCATTACTCTGGGTCCAAGTTGAGGCAGTGCATCATGGGAAAGGACCTAGTAGAGGAAAGCTGCTTTGTTCTTGGTGGGGTCAGAAAGCAGAGTGAGAATGGGAGGAGGAAGGGGCCGCCGGATGTGCCCCCAGTGACCCCTCCTCTAGACATAACCCATCTGCCTAACAGTTACTACATAGTCCATTCAAATCAGGATTAACTGATCAGATCACAGCTCTCATAATCCAATCACTTTTACTTCTGAATGTTCCTGCATTAGCAGGAGATTTGGGGAGACAGCTCATATCTAAACTATAACACTACCTAATATGTAGCTCCTTGCTGATGGTTAGGACTCTTTTTGAAATTCTTGATCCTAATGGCCAGTTCATCTTTCTTTTGTTTCCTTAGCTTGATAATATGAAGGGATAAGTAATGTTTTTTTGTGTGTGTCTGACTGGAGTCTTCATGCCAGGTGCCTCTTCTCTGCAGGGGTTAGGCAGAATATGACAGAGTAGGAGTTGGCATTCAGAATAATTTTACATGTCCAGCCAGTATTAGGACTATGTAAAACTGAAGAGAGGTACACATTTGGAACTTAGGTATACATGTATATGTGTGAGAGTGTGTGTGTACATGTATACATACATAGTATTCTGTGAATCTTGTATTAGGTAGATTGTACTCCTGAATTATTTTGGATTATGCTTCAGCCAATAGATTTTATGATTCTAGTATATAATTTTAGGCGGTGGCTTATTATTTTATGAGGGAGTAAACTAATAAAATTCTTGTCTACCATTTGAGATCAGTTGGCAACTCTTAGAATATAAAGATAGAATAGTCACTACTCAAGAATTAAATGGCTGATATTATTATGATATGCATTTACTTACATTTCTAAAAGTCAGAAATTATTCCTTATAAGACATTTATTATAATTATAGTCAATCAGTGGTTAAGCTCTGATATTAAAAAATAGCATTTTAAGAGTTGGCCAGTTTCTGTAGAGGTATTTCCAGAAGAATTTAGACTAAAAAGTGATATGAACTTCTGACTCAAAGTAATATATTTATGTATGTGAATATGTATGTATATATATATATCTGTATACAGATACATGTATATATACACACAAAAGATACACACACACATATATACATACCTATATACACATATGCGTATACTTTTTTTGTTCTCAAATTCCTGTGCTCAAGTGATCATCTTGCCTCTGCCTAGTAAGTGGCTAGCACTACAAGTCTGCACTACTGTGTCCAGCTCCTCTTAATTTTTCTTTTCTTTTTTTTTTAAAAAAATTATTTTTTAGTTGTAGTTGGACACAATACTTTATTTTATTTGTTTTTTATGTGGTGCTGAGGATTGAACCCAGGGACTCGCACGTCCTAGGCGAACGCTGTACCACTGAGCCACAACCCCAGCCCCTTAATTTTTCTTAATGATAAAAATATTAAATTTAAGTTTAAAGTCAATTTCGATAAGGAATTGGGTTTTCAGGGAAGCAATGATTTGATTTCTGGAAAGTATATTTAGAAAAGGAAACAGTTTTAGTATACTATGTGTCATGTACATGCAGGAAGAATCCTTTATCAATCCACGTGACCCTACATTAGTAAGAGCTGTAAATTGGGTGGGGTTGTGGCTCAGTGGAAGAGCTCTTGCCTCACATGTGTGAAGCACTGGATTTGATCCTCAGCACCACATAAAAATAAACTAATAAAATAAAGGTATTAAAAAAAAAAAAAGAGCTGTGAATTGTTGAGCCTTTGGCTTTATGAAGAATTTCCAGTCTCATACGCCCTCTTGTGTTCATCTATGGTTAGAGCTGTATGTTACATGGCTGTTGGTATTCTTGTCTAGATTGATAGGTTGGGTTGTTATAATGCATTCTTTGAAGAGATTATAAATTTTGAGCTATTAATGATAAATATTCAATACCCAGCCTCTTATATTATCTTTGTAGAACTGTACAATTGGAGAAACACTTAAGTGTTTCCCTGATTATATTCCTTACATTTACTTTTGTATATTCAATATTAGTATTTATTATATTTAATTAATGTATTCATTGAGATGTATGTCCTTGAATATATATCATTCTTAGAGAGGCTGAATGACAATGTTTACACTGTTGTTTTTTTTTAAAGAGAGAGAGAGAGAGAAAGAGAGAATGAGAATTATTTTAATATTTATTTTTTAGTTTTTGGCGGACACAACATCTTTGTATGTGGTGCTGAGGATCGAACCCAGGCCGCACGCATGCCAGGCGAGCGCACTACTGCTGGAGCCACATCCCCAGCCCTATACTGTTATTTTATATGAAGGTTCTGAGGCAATTGTAAACTGTTGTAGGGTGATTAGAATATTAAGTACCTGGTGTGTTTTAAGTGTTCAATAACTATATATATATATTTTTTTCAATAAATATTTGTTGAAAGGAAAAATGAAAGAATTGTGGCTGACAACCTAATGTTTTAATTGATTTAAAGAACTGAAATTAGTTGTTTGGTTGTGAATTTGCTATATTCTGAGGGATGGATTTTTACTCTTGTTCCAAAGAAGTCAAGGAACGAATGACTTTTAATTTGTGGGTTAGTATTTAATTGAAGTAGAACATTTTATGCCTCATCATACTTAAAAAAGCATATTCAATCTCAATCTATAGCCTAATAATTGATGTGGAACCAAGGCCTCGTTTCATTTGAATCCCTCAGGGGCTGTTATTTGGATTTCGTGGATCCCATCAGAATCAGAGCAACTTTTGTGAGAATTTATGAACCGTTGTGCCAAGCTGATTTTAGAAGTTTACAAATGGGGTCTAAGCAAAGCATTCCTTTCAAATGGGGGAGGAATTAAAAAGGTGATTCTAAAGGCTTACTTACAAAAGTCCAGCATTTGCTAATGACTTTCCTGCTTACTAGATAATTAAAAAACTCTTACATTTGGTTTATATAGGCAAAACATAGGCTAAATCACACAATTTAGAAAAAATTTCTCATTACCTTCCCTTTTACATCATTCTTTTAAAAATGTACTAGTAGGAAAGATTTGATATGGCTTTCTTAATTATATTCTTAAATTTAATACAACCTGCCCTTTAAAGAATGAGATGTGAGATTTTTTTCCATGTGAAATCCATTTTTTTTTTTTTTTGAAATGGGTTCTTGCTGTGTTGCCCAGGCTGGCTCCTAACTCTTAGGCTCAAGCAATCCTCCTGCTTAGACTCCAAAGTAACTGGGACTACAAGCTACTGTAGTGTACTGTATGTGCCACTGCTTATGTCCCAGTAGTTTTGTGGCTATGTAGTATCACAGAGGTATAGTATTTTAAAAAATATTTTTAGTTGTAGATGGACAATATCTGTATTTAATTTATTTATTTATGTGGTGCTGAGGATTGAACCCAGTGCCTCATACATGCTAGGCATGTGCTCTACCACTGAGCCACAACCCCAGCCCCTGAGATACAGTTTTGTTTAGGCTATTGCTGTATTTTGTTCAGTTAATATGGCAAGAGTGTTCTCATATGTTACTATTTCATTCTGGTTTCTCTCATAAGAGGAAAAAGATTTATTGTGCTTAATGATTTTTCCATACTTTCACTCAGGAGCCTCCTCTCCAGATGTCTTTCTGGTGCTTCTTGTGAGCTATTTGGAGATATCTTAGGCTTTGCAAAATTAATAAGTGATTAGCATAAGATTCTAGTACAGTCATCTATAATGTACAGTGTTTTATGCAGAAGCTCTTCAATTTCTTCCAATAATGACTGTCAAAATCTCATTATTCTATCTTCTATTAAAATGTTAGTAGACACTGCTGTTTTATCCTTTAGTCTGAAGATTTAATTATAAAATAGCTTTTCACTAAAAAGTAATTTATTAAAACAGAAAAGCTCCCTAACCAATAGCATGGCAATTTTCTTTTCCAAGTATTAATTTTCCTTTTAGTGCTACCTACTAGGCAAACACAGCAATTCAAATCAGCAAATATATATTATGAAGCTTTAAATAATTTTCTATTTCAGAATAAAATCCTTATAATAGCCCAAGAAAGCCCTGATCTGGCCTCTCTGATTTCATCTTTTATTGCTCACCCTTTTGCCACCATATTGTAACCATAGTCTCCCCCACCCCTTCCTCTTTCTCCCCACTTTGGGCCTTTTGCACTTGCCACCAGGAATTGTCTCCTTACTCCCTGGCACGGCTGGGATACCATAGCCTGATCTGATGAAGCCACTCAGCTGCATCTAGTCATACTGTATTGTAGTCTCTTTTTCATTCTCCATCTTCTCTGTGGTGCTTCTCTTTTTGAAATATGGGATTATATTTTATTTCTAATGAAAAAGAATAAAAGAAGTTTCTTGTGAGTAACAGAAGACCACTAAATAAGAATAAATTCACTTTAAAACTGTTTATAGTCCTATTTTGGGTTATTCTAACACCAATTTTCTCTTTCTATTAAGCAGCTAGAGGTTTATTGCAACACTAGTTTATTTCATTTTATTCTCTGATAGATCTCTCATAAAAATCTATAAAATTTTTTTAAACAATGAAATTTTTTTCTAAGATTGGGTTAATTATTTAGATATAAATAATTATTTTTCACATTTTTTTTGCAATTGAAGGCATTAGTTAATAAAATTACATCCACTGACAAAGATTATGTATGGAAAGATAAATCTATTCTTACATTTTCAAAATGAATTTTGTTCTTTTTTTTCCTATTCTCAACCTCCTGTTCTTCCCTTTATTCTCCTTTGTCTAATACACTGAACTTTTATTCTTTCTCTCCCCCCCTTGTATTTTAGCATCCACATATCAAAGAGAACACTTGACCTTTGGTTTTTTTTTTTTTTTTTTTTGGATTGGCTTATTTTACTTATCATGATCGTCTCTAGATCCACCGATTTACTGGCAAAAGTCATAAAGTCATTCTTTCTTATGGCTGAGTAATATTCCCTTGTGTATATATGTACCACATTTTCTTTAGCCATTCGTCTGTTGAAGGGCACCTAGGTTGGTCCATGGCTTAGTTATTGTGAATTGAGCTGCTATTACTACCTGGTTGTTTTTGGTTTGGGGTCTTCTGCCTTTCTCTTCTAGAAAATATGCTCCATCAGAGTAGGGAACTTGGCTCTCTTTTTCACCACTGTATCCCTTTTGTGTAGAACAGTGAGTGAAACACAGTAAATGGTAGTAGAGTCTTAATAGTTTGTTGAACAAATGACTGCATGATTCATTATTGTGTCCTGATATGCGGTAGGCAGTGTGAAATGCCTTGTGGAAGACCAGGGTTTAGTCAGGGAGATTAACAAACCAAGAATTGTAATATGAAAATGTTAAGTTCTACAATAGAGGAATCTATAAAATGCTATGGGACCACAGATGAGAGAATAATTAATTTCTCCTAGAGATAGGTCAGGGGGTATTAGAGATGAATTAATGTATTACTACTTTATATTTTACATTAAATCATTCTCCTGAGGCACTTTGCTGATTAGTTACTGACTAATTCTTGAATTTCTAATACCTCACTTAACCTTGCTATTTTCTTTTCTGTAAAAAGATGTTGATGATATTGACCTGAAGAATGTTGTAAAGATTAATCATTTGATGTTGGCTAAGTGCTTTGAAAATACAAAAATGCTGTATAGACCTTGATGTTCTTAATCATATTAGCAACCACTTTCTATAATTAAGTTTTATTATGTACTTAGTTTCTGACTGTTTTTCTTAAAAAAAGATTATTTTGGAAAGGCCTATTTGTTATTAAAAGAGCTTTACAAACCTTTTGCACCATATTGTTAGTAGAAAATCATGTCTGTATTTTCTATTTATTTTCTTAGAAGAGTAGTAACTCACTATAACCCCCAGGAGGCAGTAGAGGCCAGGAAGAATGTGTGCTTATCCTGCTAAACAGGACTGCAGGGCTGTTAGTGATTAGTGCCTTGATTTAACAGGAAGAGACTCCCTTCTTACTCATCAGATGAAGATTTCAAGAGATATTTTAACTTTTCCTATAGCATTATATTATCTTGTGTAGAAGATTTTTTCCTTTCTCAAAGAGAGGGTCTTTTCTATTTTAATACTTGGAGTGTAATGATATCTAGGGATTGTTATATACAAAGTATCTCACTTTATAATGCATTATACTATGCTGTAGATTTTTCTAAAAATTAGGAGTAGATTAAATTTTTAATAAATTGAATCTTACTTTACATTTATTATGGCAATAGGTCTTACCTTTTGTTTCTATCCCAAGGTATATAAACTCCTACAGTGGCTATAAGATATACATAAAACCCCAACAGTGGCTTGCTGCTTCAATTATTCTTGACTTGCAGCAGTTTTTTCCCCAGATCTCAGAGGTTTCCTGTTACATTGACTAACTGAAGAGTCCTACCTTAGAGAGCTAGGATTAACCATCTTTTTGGAATTAGGGCTGGTGGCCATCAAAAGAATGTTACTCTTATTAGTCAACCTCTGCATATCACTTATTTCTTAAAGAGTTTTTTAAAAAATAATATTAACATATTAGCAACAGTGTTTCCTAAAGTGTGGAAATGAAGTGGTTAACAGTAAAGCACTGGGGCACACAGGTTCTCCTTGAGGGCCCCTCTATTCTCCTCATCCCTATCCCGTGTACCAACTTATCGCCCTGGATATAATTGAGTTTTCTCTGTCCCTAGACTGTGAGCTTCTTTAGGGTGGGGACTTTGTCTTGTTCATATATGTGTTCTAGACCCAGTTTTTTGGCAAGTAGTGAGTGCTCAACAATATATTGTAAATTAATGGATTTGTGTAGACTTGAGAAATTTTAAATACAGATATTTAATGCAGAGATAGATACCGTTTGCACAAGTTTTCTGCTCAGAGACTGGGAGTTCTTTTACACAATGCATTGTATCTGTGATATTTTAGGGAATTTTGATTGGGAATACTGGTTTTAGTGTTGTAGGGACAAACGAAGCAAGACACCAAAGATAGCAGGAAACAGTTTTATTTGGCTGCAGCCAGGTTCAGAGGGCACAGCTTTTGCTGTAATCAATTAATCCCTTGAACCCCTAGTTCAGGGAGTTTTAGAGTTTTATACCCAGCATGTAAGGGGAGGGGCTCAGAAGTTCACAGTCTGCAGAAGTTCACATGAAAGCAGCTTTTTATTTCACTGTTCTGGGCAAGTTAACTCTTCAAGGACAACACCTGAGAAGGGGAGAGCTTCTTCTCCCCTTTCTTTCCTCCCCTGCCAGCTGTTACCATGGACCCCATTTGTAACTTATCTTAAAAATGTAGACATCTCTGTGAAGCCCAGCTCAAGGCCAGAGGCCTTGTTTGCATATTTTTACAAAGTACTATATTGGATATGTTTGTGAAAAACTAGTAAGGGGGTGTCCAGCACCTGGAGTCCTGGTATCTTCTTGGTCAGTGGCCAAGTAAACAGGGCGACATGAAAACAGGAAGTTTATCTACATTGGACCCTTTCGCAGAAACTCTTTTGCTGACAGTCCTAAAATCAGCCATGGTGAAGAGGGCTTTTCTGTGGAAAAAGGGGGTGCCACTTTCTGTAGCACCATGGATACTTAAAACTGGCTTTATTTTTCTGAAACAAAGATTTGGAGTCTGTATAGGTATTATTTTTAGAAGATGACTTGGCATATTGTTTGGTTGATTACTAATTCTTAGAAATTATATGGAATAGAGGAGAAGTAGTATTCTGGTGAATTTCATAATAGGTGTTGATGCTTGATATGAACTTTTTGTATTGGTCCTGCCCCCTTTAAAAAACCCCATCATATTATGTAAGACATTCTACCTTTTTTTTTTAAAGGGGGGGGGAGAGAGAGAGAGAGAGAGAGAGAGAGAGAGAGAGAGAATTTTTTAATATTTATTTTCTAGTTTTCGGTGGACACAACATCTTCTTTATTTTATGTGGTGCTGAGGATCGAACCCAGTGCCTTATATGTGCCAGGCAGATGCTTTACCACTGAGCTACAACTCCCAGCCCCTCATTTTTTTTTCTTTTAATCATAGAAAAACCTTGAACTCTTTGGTAAAGAGATACTACCAGTTGGTAATAATGGCTTTGGCACTGAAAGTTGGGAAAATATTTCATTGCTTTATTTTACCACGTTCCCCAGAATATACATTTTATATTAAAAGGTCTAGTGAACTGTGGTAATTTATATTTTGTCTGATTTAAATCCCTTAATTTATTATAATTCCTGTATCATGCTCTGGACTAGTCACTTTCAGGGTAATATGTTGAAATTATCAGTCTCATAATAAATTTTTTAAAAAGCTATAATTTCTTAGAGGATGAGATGAAAGATAAGATTAGCTGATTAGCAATGAAAAAATAATGCTAGAGACTAAATAATCTCTAAAATTTATTTTGTCTGAGTTTCTAGGCCCAACATCAATGTCTCTCATCATAGCACTTTATCTATTCCTTAATTAAAGCAGTAGGGACATTTTTGTCTTTATATCTGTCATGAGTAGTTGTTAAATATACCAGTGAGTTAAGGAGAAAATTTCTTCTTCCAAACTCGAGAAGCCTTGGCTCCAGCTTTATAGTTGATCTTTTCTCTATGAATGCAAAAACCTCATTCCTGACATCCATTCCACTCCTCCTTACTCTTGTCCTACTTACAGCCCAGAGGTCTGGGAGACAATCAGACCTATAAATGACCACACAGAAAACCCCCATGTCTGTGTAGCCATTAGAGGAATTAGAAAAAATGTGAGTATATACTTTTAAATAATGACTTTATTTTTGACTAGATGATGTATGCTTAAACTGTGATTCAATAAGGTTCAAAAGGGTGTACAGTAAAAAAGTTTTTTTTCTGTTTCTGTTCTCCAGCTGCCCAGTTTCCCTTCTCTAAAGGCAACTGCCATTACTAGATTGATTTGTTTCCTTCTCCAGGTATTTGATGAATATGTTGAACAAACTAATTGAAATCTGTCTGTCTTATCTGTCTACCAGGTCATCAGTCTGGGACTGATAAGGAAAAGAGAGGCATTTAAAAAATTTTGGGTATAAGAGTTTTAATCTGAGAATTTGAGCCTACATGAATAGTGAAAGAACCAGGGAAACGAATGTCATGCAAGTGACCTTAGAAAGTAAGCAAAGTTAGGATGGAAAGGTGAGGAAAGCAGAAGACCTGCAGGTCTCTGAAGCTCAGTAGAAACTGCTACAGTTATAAGCACCTTTGAGAAAGAAAGTCTTGTGTCTTGGGCTACAGCAACAAAATATGTGATTCTCAAGCCCTTTCTCAAAAGCTACTGCGACTCTGCTTCTTTGCCTCCAGCTACCTCCAAGGAATAAGTTTTGTGCTCTCTACGCCATGTGTTCCTTTTTAAAAAAATTTTGTTCTTTTTAGATATACATGACAGTAAAGTCTATTTTGACCTATCACACATACATGGACTATAACTTATTATAATTAGGGTCCCATTCTTGCCATTGTATGTGATGTGGAATTTCTCTGGTTGTGTATTCATATATGAACATAGGAAAGTTATGTCCAATTCATCCTCTCCTCTTTCCTTCATCCCCCTTTGTCTAATCCAATGAACTACTTCTTCTTTTTTTTTGGAGGGGGGGCAGTGCTGGGTATTGAATCCAGGGCCTTGTGCATGCAAGGCAAGCACTCTACCAACTGAGCTATATCCCCAGCCCCCTTAATCCAATGAACTTCTATTCTTCCCTCAAGCCTTATTGAGTGTTAGCATCAACATATCAGAGAGAACATTCAGGCTTTGTTTTTTGGGATTGGCTTGTTTCACTTAACATGATAATCTCTAGTTCCATCCATTTACTGGCAAATGCCACAATTTCATTCTTCTTTATGGCTGAGTAGTATTCCATTGTGTATATATACCATATTTTCTCAATTGATTCTTCTGTTGAAGGGCATCTAGGTTGGCTCCATAGCTTAGCTATTGTGAATTGAGCTTCTATAAACGTTGATAGGATGCATCACTATAGTATGCTAATTTTTAGTTCTTTGGATATAACAGATACCTAGAGTGCAAGAAGTAAAATAAAAAATCAATAAATGGGATGGAATCAAACTAAAAAGTTTCTTCACAGCAAGGAAACAACGAAGAACACGAAGAGAGAACCTAAAGAATGGGAGAAAATCTTTGCCACCTGTACCTCAGATAAAGCATTAATCTCCAGGATGTACAAAGAACTCAAAAAACTTGACACCAGGGCTGGGGTTGTAGCTCAGTGGTAGAGTGCTCCCCTGGTGTATGAGGCCCTGGGTTTGATTCTCAGCACCACATAAAAATAAATAAATAAAATAAAGGTATTGTGTCCATCTACAAACAAACAAACAAACAAAAAACTTAACATCAAAAAGACCAAGTAAGCCAATCAGTAAACTGGAAAAGTAACTGAACATTCTCTGCATAGAAGATGTTCAAATGGCCAACAAATATATGAAAAATATTCAACATTTCTAGCAATTAAAGGAACACAAATTAAAACTACACTGTAGTTTTATGTCACTCCAGTCAGAATGGCAATTAACAAGAATACAATTAATGATAAATGTTGGCAAGAATGTGGGGGAAAAAAAAGCACACTCATACATTGCTGGTGGGACTGCAGATTGGTGCAATCACTCTGGAAAGCAGTATGGGGATTCCTCAGAAAACTTGGAATGGAACCACCAATTGACCCTGCTATCCTGCTCTCCTGGCATATACTCAAGGGACTTAAAATCACGAGTGCGTTTCATTAGTAAAATCTAACCTAGCTAAGGATGGAAAAGGAATTCCAGGAAACACATAGAAGACCTTGGAGCTGTGGTTGGTTGTGCTCAGTTGCCCAGACAATAGCACATAAGATTTTTGACCTGGGAAAACTGCTCTGCTCTGCACCAATGAGACTGCAGTTCTAACTTGTGCTGGAAGAAAGGGGTTTGAGGCTTTTTTTTTTTTTTTTTCTTTTTTCTTGAGATATTAGGAATTGAACCAAAGGCCTTACACATGCTAGGAAGTACTCTCCAACATTGAGCTACATCCCCAGCCCCGTCTGAGTTTTTTTTTTAACCTTTATTTATTAACTTTTTAATGTGGTGCTAAGGATCAAACCCAGTGCCTCACACATGCTAGGCAAGTGCTCCACTGCTGAGCCAAAACCTCAGCCCCAGTCTGAGGTGGTTTTTGAGTTGCTTAGCGCCTCACTTTTGCTGAGGCTGGCTTTGAACTTGCGATCTTCCTGCCACTGGGATGACAGGCGTGTGTCACTGTGCCTGGCTAGTCTGAAGTTTTTGTAGTAAATAGTTTATAGAAAACAAAAAAGACAGATTTAAGGAGACTCAGGTGAGTGCAGTGTCCTGAGAGCCAACGAAGGAAAAATTTTCCATAAGATGAAGTGGTTAATTTTAACAGTACAGTCAAAAGCACAGAAGGGAGGAAGAAAAAGAGTCTGTGTTTGAAATTGAAGATGATCATTAGTGAAATTCAAGAGTAGTTTGTTTATTTTTTTTATGGTACATGGTTTTGCTCTTTTGCCCAGGCTGGCTTTGAACTCCTGGGCTCAAGGGATCCTTCTGCTTCAGCCTGTCAAATAGCTGGGACTAGAGGTGTGCACTGCTGCACCGACTGAGAATAGTTTTGACAACTAGTCAGAGCCCAGTCTTGTGACAGTCTGTAGAATCGTGATAACCAATCACTTTGGTAAATGAGGAAAAGTTTATCAGCTTTGTTCAGCTGATTAAAAAAAAAGTCTGTCAGCTTTGTTCTACTTTCCCATATTTTAGTCTTCCCATATTTTCAAGGCCTTTTCAGTGACGTTATTTATATTAATAAATATAAATGCCCAAATGTAACATAATTCTGTAATTATCAGAGCAGAACCTTATATACCCAGAAATTACTTATTAATGTATGTGTCAATTGTCTTCACTTGAGTTTAAAAAAAAATCTTTGAGTCATGTTTGTGGTCTGTTATGATTCTCAGGCACTGTAATAAAAAGTACATTGACCAATGTGAACTCATGGTTTTGAAATTGTGCTATATTTACATAAGATGTAACTATTCTAGAGTACTGGCTGAAGGGTACGTAGTTGTTTTGGTGTGTTTTTGTAACTTCCTATAAATCTGCAATTACTTCAAAAATTTAAAAAAGTAGGTATCTGAATCTGGATTTGAAACTAGTTATCTCTACTTAATAGCTGAAATTTGTCTAATTTCTTTTAGTATCAATTACATGTCTACAAAATAGGATTGAAAATAGTATATTTTTTAGAATTCATGTAAGAATTAAATATGAGTTTTTTGAAAACAGTTTATAGATAGCAGAGATCATTGTGAATCTTATTTAAAATTGTATACTTATTTTAATTAAGATTTCTTTATTCTCTTGATTTTTTTTTTTTTGGTATTGGGGATTGAACTCAGGGGCCCTCGACCACTGAGCCACATCCCCAGCCCTAGTTTGTATTTTATTTAGAGACAGGGTCTCCCTGAGTTGCTTAGTGCCTTGCCATTGCTGAAGCTGGCTTTGAACTTGTGATCTTCCTGCCTCAGCCGCTGGGATTATAGGTGTGTGCCACCGTGCCCAGCTGTCATCTTGTTTTTAACACACTTTTTTTTCACAAATTCATTTAAATCAATTTAACCTTTAGTTCTCCTTTCTAGAGCTGATTCTTCTAAATTTGTTTTTATCTACAGCAATGAGTATATTCTCAACACTGTGTAGACCAAAAATTTGCAGTGGGGTATGGTCCCTTTTTGATTAAAGCCATATTTTTATTGTCTTAAGAACAATAGTTGAAGTCATTATTTGCAAGGTTTGTTATCCTTTGTAAGACTAGTAGGTTTTATAATTTGTTAGGCTAGATTTAACAAAAAATAGTTTGCACTCATGACTCATGAGTCCTTAGCCATTGACAGACCACTGGCATATGAGATTCAGTTCTTTCATTCAACAAATGTTAACTGGGTGTCTGTTAGGCATAGAGACTGTTGTATGCAGGTACTTGGCATACATCTGTGAACCCAAAGAAAAAGTTATCATCAACTGAGTTGGAGCCTTCTAGGGAAAATACAATAAACAATATTCAAAGTGAATGTATGGTACATTAGAAAGTGGTAGGTGCTGTGGAAAAAAAAAGAAGTGAAGGTAGTACTAGTGGGGTAGGTGGGAGTAGGATAGATTTTATGAATAAGGTAACATTTGAACAAAGAATTAAATGAACTGAGGAAGTTAACCATGAAGGTCTCTGGCAAAACAGTACCCGGGCAGAGGGGATAGTCAAAGCAGAGAGTACTTGGTATGATTGAGGAAGGAGTTGGAGCTGGGTGTGTGAAGGGAAAATAATAGGGCATTAGTTCAAAGAGGTAATGGTGTCTACATCATGTAAGCCATTGTGAGAACTCTTGGCTTTTCCTGGGGAAATATGGAGTTGTAAGAGGGTTTTGAGCAGAAGTGGCAGGAACAGACTTACCTTCTAACAGGATTACTCTGACTGCTGTGTTGGGATTGGTTCGTGGGGTTCAAGGATAAGGAACAGAGAAAACTGTCAGGAGGCCATTGAAGTAGGTTATGGTACTAATGTGGAGGTAGTTAGAAGTTGATTCTGGCTGTTTTTCTAAATAGTTGTGACAATAGTTTTAGATTCTTTGAAGGAAGTCAAGGATATTTCCTAGGTATTTTGCCTAAGCATAACTAGGTTTGCCATCATTTGGGATGTAGAAGGTTGGACTTAGACTGGAGTTGGACTGGGAAGAACATCAAGAGTTCATTTTTGACTGGGCATCGTAGTGCATGCCTGTAATTCCAGCATCTAGGAAGGCTGAGTCAGGAGGATCACAAGTTTAACGCTAGCCTGAGCAAATTAGTGAAGCCCTAAGCAACTGAGAGAAACCAGACCCTGTCTTAAAACAAAAACCTAAAAATGGGCTGGAGATGTGGTTTAGTGATGAAGCACCCCTGGGCTCAATCTCTGGTACAGAGAAAAAAAGATTTCAGTTTTGGACATGTTGAGTTTGAGGTCCTTAAAGATACCCAAGTGAAATGTTGAGTGGGCAGTTGAATATATATATGTTTGGAGTTTGGGAAAGAGGTCTGAGCTCTAATACAAAATAAATTTGTGTTTAAAACTATGATACTGGATGCAGTTACTGAGGGGATACTAGAGAGAGTAGGGGGCTAAGGCTTGAGTATGGAGGTGCTCTACAGTTCAGAGATCAGGGAGAAGACAAATAACGAAGAAAAATGAAGGGGAGCTTTTTGTCCGACATCTTGATGAGGCTATTGCTGCTCTCCAAGCTTCAAGATGCCGCCCAAGGACAATAAGAAGAAGAAAGATGTTGGAAAGTCGGCCAAGAAAGACAAGGACCCGGTGAACAAATCTGGGGGCAAAGCCAAAAAGAAGAAGTGGTCCAAAGGCAAAGTTCAGGACAAGCTGAACAATCTAGTCTTGTTTGACAAAGCTACTTATGACAAACTCTGTAAGGAAGTTCCCAACTATAAGCTTATTACCCCAGCTGTGGTCTCTGAGAGATTGAAGATTCAAGGTTCCCTGGCCAGGGCAGCCCTTCAGGGGCTCCTCAGTAAAGGACTTATCAAACTGGTTTCAAAGCACAGAGCTCAAGTAATTTATACCAGAAATACCAAGGGTGGAAATGCCCCAGCTGCTGGTGAAGATGTATGAACAGGTCCAATCAACTGTACATTAGAAAAAATAAAACTTTATTAAAACAAAAACAAAATAAGAATGAAGGGCAGTGATGAGTCATGCAGGAATAAATAAAGTGTGTGGCATCCTGGAAGCCATGCGCCTTTGGGTCCATTAGGCCTGGGAATGATCAAGATGCTGAAAATGTTTATGGTATCAAAAGATGTTTTGTGACTGTCATTTCCAAAAGTAGTGAGTTTAGTTTAAAAGGATACGGAGGTTGGGCTGGGGCTATAACTCAGTGGTAGAGCCCTTGCCTGGCATGTGTGAGGCCCTGGGTTCTAAGCTTTAGCACCCATAAAAATGAATAAATAAATAAAGTTCTTTAATTGAAATTTTAAAAAATTACAATTTCTATAATTTATTTCTGTAATTCTGCTAATTTATTGCATAAGCAAATATCTTACATCATTGCTGGAAAGTTTGGAACTTCTTAGGGATTTGTTCTAGGTTGCTTTTCCTTATCATGCTTGTTAAAAGTGGCCTATTTGGGAATTTGGCAGTTATCTTTCTCCTGGATTATTGAAAGGTCAAATAAACAACTTAGCTTCAGATTTGAGAGATGGGACTTTAGCATAAGGACTCTAATTTGTTTTGTTCTGTTGGGGCCTGGTGCAGGAGCTTAGCTCAAATTAATGACCTCCTATATATTTTATTTAACAAGGTCACTAAGACTGTACAATGAGATTATTTGGATAATCAAGAGATTGGAAGATACAGAACTGCTACTTTTATCTTTTAGAATTTAGAAATACTTTCAGTAAGAATTTGAAGATCTAATTTAATATTTTTTTCAGTTCTATTTTATTTTCCATAAGTTATAAAAGAGAAATGAAGGCTATGAAGGCTTAACCATGGCATATTTATAAGTTAAGGATGATACTCAATTAAAGTTACATAGTTCCTTTCTCTAGAATCTGAAAACATGAATAATATCTCAAGTTACTTTTGAAATATTATCTTAACAATCACTTAAAGATTCTATTATCTGGAAGAGAATAATTAACCAAAAGGCACAGTTTCATTGTTTGGATACTTAGAAAATTAATTCCTCATGTATGTTGTAAACTTTTAACGTTTGATTTTCATGACATTATTGCCATTATGTACCCATCAACCTCTTGGTGGATAATATTCTTGTGGTACAGAGGGTGGGTATTTTGCTTTTTTGTTTGTTTTTTAGATTTGTATAGTTATTTTTCCTTGACACAGAGTTTATGGTGTACTCATAATACTTTAATTTCATCGACACTAATTTATACTACAATTTGAGTATGTCCTATCCAAAATACTTAGAACCAGAAGTGTTTAAGATTTCAGATTTTTTTTTGATTTTTGAGTATTTCATATACATAATCAGATACCTTGGGGATGAGATATGAGTCTAAACATGAAGTTTATTTATGTTTCATATAACCTTATACATATAGCCTGAACATAATTTTGTACAGTATTTTTAGTGTACCTGTGTTTTGATTTCAGCCTGTCACATGAGGTCAGGTGTGGAATTTTCAATTTGTGGCATTTTGTTAGCATATGCAAAAGTATTTGGATTTTGGAGTATTTTGGATCATTGGATCAGGGATATGCAACCTATATTTATAATTATTCTTTTGGAAACTTTCATTCCTTGGCTTTCAGCACACCCTGTTGTTCTTTCATTCTCCTTGTATAGTTCTTATACTACTATTTAAAAAGAATCCCATATATGTAAAAATTCCTTCCAGAAGGCCCCATGCTGGCAGTTTCTGGGAATCTCATGCTGCTATACTTGGCTTTAGTGATTTGTTAAAAATGTTAGTTGAATTTTTTTTTCCCCTCAAGGTGTAGCACCTGGAGTCTGTTCCAGGTAAGCAAGAGCTCACCTCTTTTTTTTCCTTGGTGGCACTGATCTCCTTAAAATTCAGTGTAGTTAGTTGTCCAGCAACCTTAGCTCTCTTATGGTTTCTAGAAAAGTTATATTTGTTTCCATCAGCTACCTTTTTTATGATGTTAATAGGTGAGGAACCCTATTTCCAGCATTCTGCATGCTGAATGGAAGCCAGAAATTATTTATGATACTTAAAAATTTTAAACTTTGATCTTGTAACCAAACTTGAATGACATTGAAGGTAAATTTGTTATATTTACAAATGATAGAAGTTACAAATGAGGGCTGGGATTGTGGTTCAGCGGTAGAGCCCTTGCCTAGCATGGGTGGAACCTGGTTTCGATTCTCAGCACCACATAAAAATAAAGGCATTGTGTTGTGTCCATCTACAAAAAAAAGATTCATATTCTCTCTGTCTCTCTCTCTCTCTCTCTCTCTACTTAAAAAAAAAAAAGAAATTACATATGATCCATTACTAAAGTTTGTAACTCTATTATACATTTAAAATTATACTTTACTCTTAGTAACAATATGTTTTTGTAAATGCATATGCTTTTCTACTTTAGGGAAAAAATCAGTAAAATTTTAGATATTTAAAAAATATTTGACTTGAATGCTTCTTTAAATTCAAAATTTAAATTAAAAAGATTCTTTTAGAGTTCAGAATTTAAGGTAATAGATCTGAGAGTCCTATAAAAATTCAAATTATGTGGGGGCTGGAGATGTGGCTCAAGCGGTAGCGCGCTCCCCTGGCATGTGTGCGGCCTGGTTCGATCCTCAGCAGCATACACAAACAAAGATGTTGTGTTTGCCGAAAACTAAAAAATAAAAATATTAAAATTCTCTTTCTCCCTTAAAAAAATTCAAATTATGTTACAAAAGCATAATTGTAGTATAATTAATTATAACGATCAATTACATTTAGTTTCTCCTAATTTTTAATAAATCCAATGAAAGGTGAAATTTCATACCTTGGTATTATTTATGAAAAAATATAGCTGAAAATTACATAAATATAAAAGAATTTTTTTTATATTTATTTTTTAGTTTTCAGTGGTCACAACATCTTTATTTTATTTTTATGTGGTGCTGAGGATCGAACCCAGCACCCTGCGCATGCCAGGTGAGTGCGTTACCGCTTGAGCCACATCCCCAGTCCCAATATAAAAGAATTTTGATCTCATAAGAGGACATTGGTTTAAGCACTTCCTATGTTTCTTTAAATGTGTCAGTTATCCAGTGTTCTAAGCTACTTTCCCACAGTAGCTGATTGCATCAAACCATCGTCTTTAAACTTTCCTTTTTGATATCATCTGTTCACACAAGGTGTTGCCTTTTGCTTTACAGTGAAAATACAGATCATTAGGTTTTAATTTCACCCATTTTCCTGTCATCCCTAAGCCCCTGCACTATAAATATATGTACATTCACGCCCACTTGCTTTCTATCCATCCATCTCAAAGGAAGCGATTTTCTTCTTCCATCCAAGGTTAACATCTCTTGCCTGAACTCTGAGTTCCATTTCTACTTATCTTTTCTGGAGCCTTCCCCGTCAATTATTCTCACTCTCTTATAGTATCTTTAATCTTTCCATAGATGGTTTACTGCTTCAATCCTGAATTTCTTTCCCTAGTTCAAAGTTAACCTTCAAAAGAATGAATTTTGGCATGAAAAAGACCCTAGTTTTTGTTTTGTTTTATTTTTGTACTCATTGGTATGGATGGAGCCCAGGGCCTCATTCATGTAGAAGATGCTTGCTTTACAATCCTAGCACCACCAGGGCCCCTCTGAAGCTTAAGTTCTGTAAAGTGACAATCAGGTTTACTCCAAGTTTGTTTTAAGAATTGTATCAAGTGAGATAGCATAATCAACATGAAGGTCCTTATTTCAAATTTTAGCCCTGATCACTTCTCCATGATGTTTGTCCTCCACATCATTTCTTTCTTTCTTCACAGTCAGATTTCTTTAAACAATGGCTGATTTGTAACCACTACTTCCAACCTAGATTTCTTCCCCCACTTCTCAATTGAAAGTTCTCAGATGAGTTTATGGAGATCTTCTAATTGTCATATCAGTGAGCACTTGTCAGATCTTTAGAAGTTGCTTTCACTTCCCTACTCCTAACATCATTTTGCCACAGAGCACCCAAGGAAATTTTTCAAAATATGAACCCAGCTTTTTAGTAACTCTCCGTCATCTGCATGGTAAAGTAAATCATTTCTGGTAGGAAGAAAAGCTCTCTTGATCTATATCTGCACTGTCCAATATGGTAGGTATTAGTCCAGGTGACTATTTAAATTTAATATCAAGTTAATTATGATGAAATAAAATATAAGAAATACTTCCTCAGTCACACTAGTTACATTTCAAACATTCAATAGCCACATGTGACAAATGGCTACCAAATTGGTCAGCTCAGATACAGAGTATCACATAAAGTTCCGTTGGACAGTGCTTATCTAACTTCAGTATATTAAGAATGAGAGATTGGAATTACACCAGACTTTAGCTGATTTGGACAAGGGAAGCCCAGGTGATGATGCTGGAGAGTTCCTATTATTACCCTGCAGAGTCGAGCCCTCCTGGGGAGACCTGGGCTGGCTTAAAAGGAGGAGCACTTTGCAAGGGCAGCAGCAGTGATGGTCGTATCTGGAGAGATGGGGGAGCTGCTTCTATCCTTACGTTGAACTACTGATGAGGATGAAAAGAACCACATTGAAAGAAATAGATGGAATGCTGCTAGAAAACTTCCTTCTTGCATTAAGCTGAATATCTTAGAAGAAAAAAGAAAACCTATGTTGTTTACTTTTATTATTAAGAGAAAAAAATAAGTAATCAAGAAGCAATTTCTTGGGATTTTAACCTTTTGGTAAATGATACCTTAAAGCTGATATTAACCCATCTGCTTTCTTGGCTTCAAGTTATTTGGCAGGTATAAATGTTTTTGCCAAGTTGAAAGAGAGATTTTTATTCTCATATTCTGTAAATGAGTATAATCACCTCCAGTCTATAGATTTATTTTCTGTTCATCTTACAGTCAAGACTGTGGAGCCTGCTTTATTCGCATCTGTGTAAGTTATTAATGTTGTGGTTTTTTTAAAGCTCCTGGATATTAATGTTTTAAGTCCCTGAACTTCTGCAAGACGGGTCCATACTGAAGGAAGCAGCTGTGAAATGCAGATGCTGACAAGCAGAAAAACAAAGAGAGTTCACAAGGAATTATGGGTATTAATGTAACTCTTTAGCTGACAGTTCAATAAAATCTTGTTTCCATAGTATTCCATTCTGTATTAACCGTCTGTTGTATTGCACAGCTAATTCTAAGGAAGAAAGATGTATTACATTTGTCATCCGCTTTTTATCTGCATTTTAACTTTCACTTCTAAGACAGCATGAATCATACTATCCCAGCACACTTTAGTGTATTTTTACAAAGTAGTAGTATACACATTTGTAACTTTTACTTACTTATTGATTAGAAAACTTGTTTGTCTTTTATCCTGCTTGCAAAAGTAAAAATGAACCACAAATTATAAGTGAAACTGGTCTTTTATTTAGATTTTGTTTTTTTCCCCATGATGTCCTTTAAAAAAAAAAAGATTCTGTAAAATGAGAAGCATACTGAAATCCTGTACAGGAAGAAAGGGAGGAGAGGTGGCTGCATTATGAGGGTGGATAAAGGGGCGGGCAGCATGATACTAGGCAACAGACTGTGAGCAATGTAGCATTTCTCATTTGTGTCGTCATGCAGCTGTGGAGGAACCACCATGGAGCCTAACCTGGTATTTCTTTTTAATCAAGTCCAGCTGTTGGTCATGTGAACATGCTCCTTCCTTCGAGTATGAAGAATGTGTTTCCTTCTTTCCTGTGGTATCTTAAATGGCTACTTACATATCACCTGGAATTTACTCATGTGCTCTAGGAGCTCCTGTTACAGTGATCATTTTTCTTTATGAATCACAAGTAAAATGCTCAACCCAAGTTGCATATAAAAACTTGAGAACAAAGAATGTGACTTGACCACATAAGTATTTTTTTTTATATGAATAGAGCTCTTGTTTTTAATTTGATGAGCAGGGAACTTTCCAGCTCTAACCCTGTCTTTACAGTCTGTCTTTAATTTGTGAAAAAGATGCATTCCAATTTTTCAAACATAAAACTCTTTAATAGATTTTTTTGGGTTTGCTGGTTCTCTATTCATATTGGGTTATCCTAAAATTCAACATGTATCATTTCTTGGGTTTCAAGCTCCTTTTCTTATTTGCACATTTACATTTACTTCTTTGATATTAAAAATAATTAGATGGCTCCTATCTTTAGACCTCCTTAAATTACCCACAGTTGCATCTGTTAGACTGTTTTTATAGAGTGCTCTAGAGACCCAACTAGTTCTTCCTGAAAGAAATATGAAAGAATTTTTGACATCTTGGATCATTTAGTTCATTTTACTTATCCTCTGTGTGATATAATCTGTGTGTCCTTTTAAGGCTGTTTTGTCTTAAATATGGAACTTCTCTACTCTATCTTCCTAGTAGTACTAAGAAAAAGATATTTTTCCTCTGTTTTCTGGGATCTTCTCCCTGTCACTCCTTAATACCGAAGCCATGTTTATGCATTCTGCTTCTAACACTGGACAACTCTTGGTCAGTTAATCATCCTAATATATTCAGATAAGATAAATCTGAAAACTTGTATAGTAATTACCTATCATGAATTGATTCAATGGGTAGTAACTATAGGTATGAATTTTTGCTTTATAGGCCACAAAATTATTATAATACTATGGTTTTGTTTTATTTTTTTTTCAAAAGGAAACTACTTACTATTAAGATAGAAACATGGTGCTTATCAAAGTATTCTAAACAATCTTCAAAAGTTTATAAAATTCTGGAATGGTATTTTAGACCTTGTATCAGATACTTGAAATGCCACATATGTTAGTATATTGTTTATAAGCTTACAGATACGTGATCTATTAGTAAAATTATAATAACTGGCATAGACGCATATGAAAATAAGCTATGTAACAAAAGGAAGAAATGTTCTCCTAGTAATATCTGTAGGTAAAATTATTGGATTCTTTTTGTTAGTGATATTGTGTTCCTATAGAAACTTCAAATTATCTATATATGTTTGATAGTTAATCATGATTATTTTCTTCCTTAAATACTTGCATTAGTTATTTATATTGTTCTTTACTAAGTTGTAGCATGCTATTTGTTTTTACTTTGAAATTTACTGCCAAATCTCTATTTTGTGATATTTAAGGGTATTTTAGGGATATGTAAGATTATTAAAATAAAATTAATTTTATCTTATTTTGTATAAGAATATTTTTCTTAACTATTTCATTTTTCCATATTTTTATTGGTGCATTACAATTGTACATAATGGTGGGATTTGTTGTTTTATATTCAAACATGCACACAATAAATAATAAACAGTATAATTTGGCCAATATCATTCCCCACTAATACCCCTTTCCCTCTCCTTCTCTGTCACCTTGATCCCCTTCCTCTACTCTCCTGATTTCCCTTTGATTTTAATGAGGTGCCCTCCACCTTTCTTTTCCTTTTTTCCTCTCTAGCTTCTTTTTGTGAGAGAAAAATATGACTTTTGACTTTCTGAGTTTGGCTTATTTCCCTTAACATAATGTTCTTAAGTTCCATTCATTTTCCCACAAATGTAATAATTTCATTCTTCTTTATGACCGACTAAAACTTCACTGTGTATATATACCACATTTTCTTAATTCATTCATCTGTTGACAAATACCTATACTGGTTCAATAGTTTGGCTGTTGTGAGTTGTGCTGCTATGATCATGGGTGTGCATGTATTGCTATACTATGCTGACTTTAATTCTTTAGGATAAATACTAAGGAGTGTTACAACTGGCTCATGTGGTAATTCCATTCCTAGTCTTGAGGAAACTCCATACTAATTTCCATAGTGGTTGTACTAATTTGCAGTCCTACCAACAGTGCAAAAGTGTTCCATTTTTTCCACATTCTCCTCAGCATTTGTTACTAATTGCATTCTTTTATTAAATAAGTTTTTTTTTAGTTGTAGATGGACACAATATCTTTTTTTAATTTTTATGAGGTGCTGAGGATCAAACCCAGTGCCTTACATGTGCCAGGCAAGCACTCTGCCATTAAGCCATAATCCCAGCCCCTTAATTTTTTTTTTTTTTTTTTTTTTTTTTTGTGTGTGGTGTTGGGAATTGAACCCAGGGCCTTGTGCATGCGAGGCAAACACTCTACCAACTGAGCTATATCCTTAGCCCTTAATTGTATTCTTGATGGCTGCTGTTCTAATTAGAGTAAGATAAAATCTCAGTATAGTTTTGATTTTCATTTCCCTAATTGCTAATGATATTGAACTTTTCATACACACACACACACACACACACACACACACACACACATTTTAGTTGTTGATGGACCTTTATTTTATTTACTTATTTATATCCGGTGCTGAGAATCGAACCCAGTGCCTCACATGTGTGAAGCAAGTGCTCTACTGCTGAGCTACAACTCTAGCCCCTTGAACTTTTAAAAATGTATTTGTGGGCCAGTCGGATTTATTCTTCTAAGAAGTGTCTTTTTAATTTGCCTATTTATTAATTGGGTTATTTGTTTTTTCGGTGTTAAGTTTTTTTTGGTTTTCTTTGCCGTGCAGAAACTTTTTAATTTGATGCCATCTCATTTATTATTTTTTCTTGAAAAAATAATAAATCATTTAGAGAAAGTTATTGTCTGCACCTATACGTTGGACTGTTGAACCTATGTTTTCTTCTAGGCATTGCAGAATTTTTGGTTTAATTCCTAGGCTTTGATCCATTTTGAGTCGACTTGTGTGTAGAATGAGAGATAAGAATCTAGTCTCATTATTTTACATATGGATAACCAGTTTACCAGCACCATTTGTGGTGTCTTTTCTTCAACATATGTTTTTGGCACCTTCGTCAAGTATCAGATGATTGTATCTGTGTGAGTTTGTCTCTTTGTTTTCTATTCTGTTGCATTGGTCTATGTGTCTGTTTTTATGCTGGTGCCATGCAGTTTTTGTTACTATAACTATGTAGCATAATTTGAAGTCAGGTATTATGATGCCTTCAGCATTTTTTTTTTTTTTGGGCTCAGGATTGCTTTGACTATACTGGATCTTTTATTCTTCCAAATGGACTGTAGAGCTGTTTTCCCCCCCTTGTTCTATTGGCATTTTGATGGGGATTTCATTGAGTCTGTTTATTGCTTTTGTTAATATGACCACTTTAACAATATTAATTATGCTTATCCATCAATACGGAAGGTTTTTCTGTCTTCTTGTGTCTTCTTCAGTTTCTTTCTTTAGTGTTCTATACTTTTTATTACAGAAGTCTTTCACCTCCTTGGTTAGATTTATTCCTAGATACTGTATTTTTTTTTTTTTTTTTTTGTGTGTGTGTGTGTGTGTGTGTGTGGCTACTGTGAATGGAATTTCTTTCTCTCTCTCTCTCATTCATTATTGATGTAGAGGAAAGCTATTGATTTTTTTTTTTAATATTTAGTTTTTGGCGGACACAACAACTTTGTTTGTATGTGGTGCTGAGGATCAAACCCGGCCCGCATGCATGCCAGACGAGCGCGCTACCGCTTGAGCCACATCCCCAGCCCCAAGCTATTGATTTTTGTACATTGATTTTGTGTCCTACTACTTGCTGAAGTTGTATATTAGCTCTTGAAGTGTTCTGGTAGGCTTTTTGAATCCTGAAGTATAGGATTGTATCATCTGTAAACAGTGATAATTTGACTTCTTCCTCTTCTATTTTTTTTCTTTTTTAATTCCTTCTCTTGCCTAATTGTTCTGGCTAGACTTTCTAGTCATATATTGAATAGGCGTGGTAAGAGTGGACATCTTTGTCTAGTTCCTGATTTTAGAGGAAATGCTTTCAGTTTTTCCCTGTGCACTATGATGGTAGCTTTGGGTTTGCCACATATAGGCTTTATGATTTGAGGTAAGTTTCTTCTATTGCTAGTTTCTTTGGTGTTTTCGTCATGAATGAGTGCTGAATTTTCCCAAAGGCTTTCTTTGCATCTTTTGAGATGACTGCGTGATTTTTGTCCTTAATTCTATTTATATAGTGAATTATATTTATTGACTTGTGTATGTTGAACCACCTTTCTACCCCGGGAATAAAATCAACTTGGTCATGATGTTTAACATTATTAATATATTGTTGAATATGATTTGCTAATATTTTATTTAGGATTTAAAAAATCTAAATTCACTAGGGATATTGGTCTTTGTTTTCTTTCTGTCATGTGTCCTTATCTGTTTTTGGTCTGAGTGTGATCCTAGAGTGAGTTTGGAAGTGTTCTTTCATTTTCTATTTCATGGAATAATTTGAGGAGCATGATCATTAGTTATTCTTTAAAGGTCTGATAGATTTCAGCTCATAATCCACTTGGTATTTGTTGGAAGGCTTTTTATTTCTACTTATATCTCATTGCTAGTTATTAGTTTGTTTAGGTTTTCTGTCTTCTTGATTCAATTATGGCAGGTCATATGAGTCTAGAAATGTACCTGTTTATAGTAGTTTTACAAAGAATATAAACTACTTAAAAACAGATTTAACCAAGGAGCTAAAGATCTGAACACTGGGACTATAAAACATAGATAGAAGAAACTGAATGAGACACAAATAAGTGGGAAATGTTTCATGCTCATTTATCAGAACAATTAATATTGTTAAAAGACGCATATTACCCATAGCAATTTACAGATTACAGTGTAATCCCTATCAAAATTCCAATGTTATTTTTAAAAATTTTAATGGACTTTTATTAATGTATAAAACTAAGTGATATTATAAATTATGTACTTCCTATGAAAATCTACCATTTGATAGCTTTAAATAGTTCCAAAATCCTTTCACATATGTTTTATTATTATTAATTTTTAGTGTCTTCATACATGGACTTAGGGTAATGAAGTCCATCTCATTCTACCATCTTTCCTCCCCTGCCGCCCGCTTCCTTCCCTTCCCCTTTGCCCTATCTAAAGTTCCTCCATTCCTTCCATGCTCCCCTCCCCTCATCCCTATTATGGAACAGCATCCTCATATCAGAGAAAACATTTGGCATTTGATTTTTTCGGATTGGCTTACTTCTCTTAGTATAATATTCTCCAGCTCCATCCACTTACCTGAAAATGCCATGATTTTATTCTCTTTTAATGCTGAGTAGTATTCTATTGTGTATATATACCACAGTTTCTTTATCCATTCATCTATGAAGGGCATCTAGATTGGTTCCACAATTTAGCTAGCATGAATTGTGCTGCTATAAACATTGATGTGGCTGCATCACTAGAGTATGCTGTTTTTAAGTCCTTTGGGTATAACCGAGGAGTGGGATAGCTGGGTCAAATGGTGGTTCCATTCCAAGTTTTCCAAGGAATCTCCATATTGCTTTCTGTATTGGTTGCACCAATTTGCAGTCCCACCAGCAATGTGTGAGTGTGCCTTTCTCCCCACATCCTCACCAACACTTAACTGTTGTTTGTATTCTTAATAGCTGCCCTTCTGACTGGAGTGAGATGAAATTAGAGTAGTTTTGATTTGCATTTCTCTAATTGCTAGAGATGTTGAACATTTTTTTCATATACTTGTTGATTGATTGTATATCATCTTCTGAGAAGTGTCTGTTTAGTTTCTTGGCACATTTATTGATTGGGTTTTTTTTTTTTTTTGTGTTAAGATTTTGAGTTCTTTATATGTTCTAGAGATTAGTGCTCTATCTGATGTGTGTGTGGTAAAAATTTGCTCCCATTTTGTAGGCTCTCTGTTTGCCTCACTATTTGTTTCTTTTGCTGAGAAGAAGCTTTTTAGTTTGAATCCATCCCATTTATTGATTCTTGATTTTAATTCTTGTGCTATAGGGGTCTTATTAAGGAGGTCAGGGCCTAATCCGACATGTTGGAGATTTGGGCCTACTTTTTCTTCTGTTAGGTGCAGGGTCTCTGGTTTAATTCCTAGGTCCTTTGAGTTGAGTTTTGTGCATGGTGAGTGATAGGGATTTTTTTTTTATTTTGTTGCATATAGATTTCCAGTTTTCCCATTACCATTTGTGGAAGATGCTATTCTTTCTCCAATGTATGTTTTTGGTGCCTTTGTCTAGTATAAGATAACTGTATTTGTGTGGGTTTGTCTCTGTGTCCTCTATTCTGTACCATTTCTTTTGACTCTGTTTTAGAGGTGCAGTCCATTGTTAGCCCATTCCATAGCTCCTGAACCAAGGTGAGGCAGAATATCATCCTGTAGGTAGGAAGGGTCTGACAGACAAAAGCAGCTCAGGACAGGGCAACCAGGAAGCAGAGAGAGCCATCTCTTTTCATCAGGGACAAAATATAACCCCCAAAGGCACAACCCCAATGACCTATGTCCTCCAGCCACACCCTACCTGCCTACAGTTACCACCCAGTTAGTCCATATCACTGAATTAAGCCACTGATAAGGTGGCTCTCATAATCTAATTATTTCACCTCAGAGTTTTCTTGCATTGTCTAATCAGTGGGCTTTTGGGGGACACCTCATATAGAAATCACACCAGCTACTGAGAACATTCTAAATGTTATTGTGAAGAATTCCTTATAAAAGAGTTTTTCTTTGAGTTTCTTTGAGTTACATTGCTGGGTTGCAAAGTATACACATCTTTATCTTTACTACAGAGTACAGAATTTTTTTTCATTTTTTTTTCCTGTTTACTTTGTCACCAGCTGGATGAATGTGCTCCACATTCTTGCCAACACTTCGTTATCACACTTTAAACGAATTACAGTGCATTTTAAGCTATTTAAACCAACAAAACATAGGGCTGAGTCTTGATTTGAAAGCAGATTAATTTTAAACATGTTCTTAAAGAGAATGACTTATGTCCTTGCTGAATTGTTTTAAGTTCTGAATTTATAGTATCTAAATTGCTGAGGGGGCTGCAATAGAGAATTTGTACAATTTCATGTAAAATTAATTTATCCAGATTGTTTCTTTCAATGAGAACAAATATACAGGGCTTCACTTATGATACAGAAACTTGAGTCAGGTAGAAGCAATGTTGCCAAAGATTTACTTGGCACATTTATATTTTGCTTAATTTGGCCACTAATCAAATTGTGCACAGTTTCATATATTTGGTATTGAGGAATAGGCATAAATGTATTTTAATGAGCATAGACCTATTCAGGACATATGCTTTCCTCAAATATTTACGCATATTATCAATTTATATGTTGTACTTAAGGAGAAAATTAAAGAATAGTATAAAATCTTATCTATACATTCAGATGATTAATGGCTTTAAAATTAACTGATTTGGGCCCAGTATGGTGGTACACACCTGTAATCCCAGAGGCTCAGGAGGCTGAGATAGGAGGCTTGAAAGTTCAAAGCCAGCCTCAGCAACTTAAGGAGGCCCTAAGCAACTCAGTGAGATCCCTGATACCACCAAAAAAATTTACCTGATTTCATTTCTAAATTTAGTCTTCATTTTATTAAGATTATAGAATACACCTCTTCAAAGGGCTCAGGGAACTCCAAATTTTCTGCAGTACCTTGTATTTATTTGTCTTCTTTTCAACCGTACAACTTCCTTGATCTTTAAAGGCTATGAAGTTTAACTCTTCCACGTTTGTTTTGCAATTTGCTTCCCATATGTTTTGCTATTACTTTTCCATTTTATTGTGGTAAAATATATGCAACATTAAATTCATATTCCCCTTTTTTGTGGTACTGGGGATTGATCCTTGGGGTACTCTACTACTGAGCTCCATCCCAGCCCTTTTTATTTTGAGACAGGTACTTGCTTAGTTGCCAAGGCTGGCTTCAAACTTGCAGTCTTGTTGCCCTAGGCTCCTGAGTAGCTGGAATTACAGGTGCATGCCACTGCACTGGGATAAAATTTACCATTTTAACAATTCTTAAGTATGCAGTGGTATTAAATACGTTCACATTATTGTGCAACAGTTAACAACTGTGCTGTTATTTCTTAATTTTAAAATATATATTGTCTTCCCATGATGAAAGTTGAGGATTTTTACTCTTTCTTCTTTTCTGGTACATATGTATTCTTTCTGTGCTCCCATTTCCCAATATAATTATGTCATAATTTTGTACAAATTAGAATTGATTGTTTATACTAGTATTGCTTCGAAAAGGCAATTCACAGCTGAATCATTTGGTATACTATGATTGCTTTTCTAGTAGAATTATTTTCCCTTGTGCTAATTTTTTTTGTGTGTATTATGCTGGGAACAGAACCTAGGGCCTTGTGGATGCTAAGCAGGTGCTCTGCCACTGTGGACACTCCCAGCCACAATGATAATTGTATTTTTCTTCATTTTCCCCCATGTGTTTATCACTAATTCATTCCAATATTATCCCCCAAACTTCCAAATCTCTTCACATTACATTTCAAACACATTGAATAATTTTCATCTTCCTGAGGACATTCTTTCTGACGGTTTCAATTAATTCTGGCTGTTCTTTTCCTTCCTGCTCAGATGTCATCTTGGAATCTTCCTTCCTCATCAATCTGAAAATTCCTTTTGACTATTTTTTTTAATATTTATTTATTTATTTATTTTTTTTAAGGTGGACACTATATCTTTATTTTATTTTTATGTGGTGCTGAGGATTGAACCCAGTGCCTCATGCATGCTAGGTGAGTGCTCTACTGCTGAGCCACAACCCCAGCCCGCCTGTGTTTTGTGTTGAACTCTGGTTCCAATTTTGTATCATCATCATTCATTCCCTCATTAGGTGGTAGATGTCCTCCAGCAACTTCCTGTGAAAGTAAATGTAGGTAAATGGAGACTTTGCAAGTCTCAAAAATACTTTTCTGATCTTTTGACTTGTTTTAGAATGCTAGGTCAAAAATAATTTTCCCTCAGAGTTTCAATTGTCTTCTTCTTAGAATGCTCTTCTACCAGGTTTTCTCAGTCTGAAGCCATTCTGAATCCTAACCCTTTGTGTGAAACTTATTTTTTGTGTTGTTCAGAAGTATTAGAGCATTTTCTTCTTATTCATGGAATTTTGAAATTCCTGATGATGTATTTTATATTAGATATTCTGTATTCAGTCTTTGATGATGTCGTTCCATCTGGAAACCCATGTCATCAATTCCGATTTATTTATTTATTTAATTTTTTAGTTGTAGTTGGACACAATATCTTTATTTTATTTATTTTTATGTGGTGCTGAGGATCGAACCCAGGGCCTAACACTTGCTAGGCGAGTGCTCTACTACTGAGGCCACAACCCCAGCCCAATTCTGTCTTTTTTTTTTTTTTTTTTTTTTATTGATTTACTCCTCTTCAATTTTTTTCTTAATTCTCTTTCTGGTACTTCTTTTGTATAGATATTGGGCCTCCTGGATTGATTCCCTAGTTTTTTCGGTCTGTTCTGTTTCTATGATTTTTTTGTCTTTTTGCTCCATTGTACAGGACATTTTAAATTTTATCTTCCAGTCCTTTTATTGAGTTTTTATTTCTGTCATTTGATTTCTGATGCCTGAAAACTTTCCCTTTTCTCTTTGTTATTTTTAAATGCCATTCTGTCTTGTTTTATGGATGCAGAGTCTTATCTGAATATATTAGTGATAGCATTTTTGAATGTTGATTGACTTTTAGAAGAAAGTAAAAATTATATGAGTGAACTTGGTAATGTAGGAATATTGAAATTTTCTCCTCCAACATGCAAGCTTCAAAGAAAATGTAGCTTCTTTATTTATTTTTGTAATGGCTCTAATCTTTCTTACAAGCATATAACCCAATAGGGTAGTGGTAGGCAAGGAGCAGATTAGGGTATTAGACAGCTTAAACTTGCCAATTAACATTTGTCTCATTAGGGAATTTAGCTTTTCTTAGGTATATGCTCAGTCTTTTAAATAGTCTCCGCTTTCTTTTTCCTTTTCTATGCCTAAACATGCTATGGGAATGCTATGGGGTGGTCCTTAGGTGATTTTATTTGATGGTAAAGAGTGTCTTTCAATCTTGTATCAGTTATTGCTCTCCATAGGTGTTTAATTATCTTACACCATTTGTTGCTGCTGTAGCAGAATAGCTGATACTAGGAAATTTATAAAGAACAAATATTTATTTTTTAAGGTTCTGGATACTAGGAAGTCCAACTTAAGAGGTTAGCATCTGGAAAGGGCCTTCTTGCTGCATAATCCTGTGTCAGAAGGGCAAAGATGACAATAACAGAGCAAAAGAGGGCTGGATTCACTTTGATAATAAGCCCACTCTTGCTGTTGGCCGCCCACTCCTGTGATGATGACAGTCCGTTCCTGAGAGCTCACTTCTGAGAGGTCCCACCTCTCAAGACTTACATGGGGCACTAAATTCTAACACATGAATTCTGGGGACTCATTCAAACTATAGCATTAGTCTTATCCTAAACCATCTTCACTGTTTAGATGGATCTGTTCCCTCTGTCCTCTAGGAGTGATATTTTCAGAGTTTATGGAACTTCTCTTGTCTGGAGGCGCTGGGGGTCCAGGAGCATTGCTTCAGGCTCATCTACTTGCTGCCGACCTCTGGCAAAGCTCTTAATCCTCCTCTCTGATCATATTGTCCCAGATCATCCATGATCTGGATTTATGTATATGATAGTCTATACCCAGTGTTCATGGTATAGATAGGCAAACACCCATCCTGCCTTTTAATTTTTCCCTTCTTTACTCACTCTTGTTACAAGAGATGGGATTTCTGTCTCGTAACGTTTGGAAGATGGTTTATTTCACAGCCCTTTCTTTTCCAAAGTTGTGTTTTCTTGCTCTCTTGACTGGAGCCATATGGCAAATAAGGTTATGTGAGAAAGATTTGCCATTAAGAGAAAATTTAAAAAATATTATCCCAGTTATATTAATGAATCATTTCATCGTGTAGCAGGAGAAAATTTGTCATCTTTTAAAATGATTTTAGCACTTCTCCACTTTTTCCATCTTTAGTAAATATAACTTTTTTTTCAACTCTGAATCAGTCTCTTATGATTTGTGAAATGTAATCTCAGAACAAAATTTGAAATTAGTAAGCAGTTACTAAAGAGCTATTTTTATATTCTTAGGGTACTTCCAGAGGTTGCAGATTCCACTATAGCTGTTTCTCATTTGGGAGTTTTTGGGTCCAGGTCTTAGAAAGATGGATTCTGTGCAGATATGTGTGTTAAGAGTGTATCAAAATGTGTAATCAGTGGGCTGGGGATGTGGCTCAAGCGGTAGTGTGGTTGCCTGGCATGCGCGCAGCGCTGGATTCGATCCTCAGCACCACATACAAACAAAGATGTTGTGTCCACCAAAAACTAAAAAAATAAATATTAAAAAACAAAAACAAAAACAAAATGTGTAATCAAGTAACTCTTTTTGATAGTGTTCTAGAACTATAGGTCTAAATCCTCCAAGCACCATATCTTATTTATTCTCTAATATTCTGTCCGGGTATCATAGGTATTCTCTTTGGTACATTTTGTGGGCAAATTAACTTTGTATGGAAACTATGATGATTAACATTGTTTTTAATTTTATTTTTTATGGAAATATACAGAGCCTAGCCATTTATTACCCAGGTATATTGTTTCTCTGGCCTTCCCAGCTGAAGTGAGTAATAGTCGTGCTCTGCTGTGGATTACTGTTTTCAACCAAAATCCTATACTTCACATGAATGTCTAATTTGTGAAATTAAAAAAAGACATAAATAAAGTATTGCATTCTGCAACAAGTATTTGCTGACTACTTCTATTCTAGATCAAGAGCCAGGAAATTTTCTGTAAAGTTCTCAGTAGTAAATACCAAGGCATTGTGGGCCATGT
Organism: Callospermophilus lateralis; assembly: GCF_048772815.1. NCBI lineage: Eukaryota > Metazoa > Chordata > Mammalia > Rodentia > Sciuridae > Callospermophilus > Callospermophilus lateralis. The sequence continues at coordinate 116,394,533 of NC_135305.1, read as the reverse complement.
GGTCTGTGTTGCAAGTACTCAATCTTATTGTAGCACTAAAACAGCCACAGACAGCATGTAAACAGATGAGCATGGGTGTGTTCCACTCAACTTTATTTACAAAAACAGGCAGTCTGCAAGATTTGATTCATGGTCTGTGTTTTGCTGACTTCTGCTTTAGGCATTGGGTATTGATGGGGATCAGGACATGCTACCCCAAAACATAGCACATTGGCATTTGAGCAAATAGAAGCATAAAGATCACTCTCATCTTCTCCATCCTTTTTCCTCGGAAGGAGTTTCTGACCTTCCCCTGAAGCAGGTTGTAAGACCTCATGTGGAGAGACACTCTACCTATAATCATGGAAAGAAACATCCTTTCCTCTGACAATGAAGGGATGCAGAAAGGACTCTAAATGAATAGGCCTTGCTAGGTGTCCCTTAGATCATAGGTACCCCTTTGTCCTGTTGTATCTCTCCAGCTCTGTCCTCTCACACCTAGCTTTCTAGTACTCAGGTTAACCTTTGCTTCCTTATGAAGGCTCACAAGTCAAGTAACACTTACATTAAGTAAATCTGTATGCTTTTCTCTTGTTAATCTGTCTTTTGTTATAGTGCCCTTAATCATGAACCTAGCATAGTAAAGAAAAAATCTTTCCCTCCCCCGTAGTATTTGGTGTTAAGAAAACAGATAAACATTCTTGTTTTAATGGACCTTACATTCTAGTGGTAAATCAATTGGTGTATGTATATGTTGAGGAAGGAGGTTTAGATTCTTATATTATCTGAAAGGAAGTTGGTTAAGATATTAACCTTAGATTCTGTTAAATTATGTATGCATGGAGATATTTCAAAGGTTATCAATTGAATAATAGAAATATGGAATCAGGAAAAAAACCCCAAACCCTTTATTTAATCTAGTAAAAAAGTAATATTTGGATCAGGGGTAAGTTTTATAGATGCCTTGGATGTTCTATCAAGTGCTAGTGTATGTGAGGTAATGTACATTCAGCTGTGGATAGTTGTTAGCTTTTGAAAAACTAGTAACCTTAACTTTTCCAGAATAATTCAAGTTTAAACAAGGAAACGAACAGTAAAGATTGTATTTGTTTCACAGTGAAAATGCAGCCAGCACTAAAATATGATGAATAGAATAAAAATCTAGTATTTATTACCTACATTATAAAATGCTAGACATTAAATATGAGTATATAATTATGGAGAATATTTTGAAAATCAAGATTTGTATATGGAAAATATGAACATATTTCAAACACTAAACACATGTGTATGTGTAAACAGATGATTATTAAATATCTATACATTAAACATCAATATATAAATTTTATGTATTATATATTTATATTTATTATCTAAGTTAACTAGCGTGTACTACATGTGTTATAAAGTAATCTGTGGCATTCTGTGAAAACTTACACTTTGCTGCAGGGCAAGTCCATTAAACCTTTATGTGACATCATTTCACTATAGAATTGAATTTAAGGAACATAGGTACTTTTTAATGTTTCATTCTTTTTTTTTACATATTATTCATAGGGAAAAATAATGTTAAAGATCATTTTCTGCATTAGCTTTGCTACTGATACAAATGAGAGAGGTGTGTGCTCCTGATAGAAGTAGGGCCCAGAAGCTTGAGTAGTCACTGATGGTGTTGCTTACAAGGAGAGTACATTGCAGTTACAGTTGATTCCTGAACATGGTTATTTACGAACCCTTGTAGTTGATGAAATGGACTAAAACAGTCTTGTCCTTAAAGAATTGTAGCTTGAATGAGAAATAATGAAACCATGCTAATATAGATAAAACTTATTGACATTTTATATTTTTACAAAGGAAATGAGATCTGAAGTTGCTTTAGTTAAAATTTTAAGCAAATTATAGTCATACTTCTGACATTATGGCTTTCTAATCCTAAAAAATTCTTTAAAAGAATCACTATCTACTTCTGCAAATGTCAGTAATATTATTTACCTCCTTTTTCAGGAATGTAGCGAGGATTAATTCTTAGAAAATGGAAAAATGTTATCTGTTAAAGTTTTGTATCTAATCTCTAGAAAAATACGTTTACACTAAGAAACTATAGAAAAGGTGGTTAACAATGATCTTAAAATGGACTGATCACACCCTCATTGCACTAAAAATTTTGAGAATCATATATAGATCTTATATGATTGTGAGCAAGAGAAACTTTGGTTTACAAAATATGGAAGTGGGGCAATTTGGGCTATGAAAATAATAATTTATAATCATGTTTTGTAAAATCAGTGAATCTCTAATCTTTAGATTGAATAACAGTGTTGAAGATTATGATTTCTACTGTCCCTTCCAACTAGCAAATCAAGCACTTTTTTTTTCCCTTTGCTCCTAAGGATGGAACTCAAGGTCTTTCACGTGCTAGACAAGTGCCCTACCACACCTTTGGCCCACTTTTCTTGTTTGGTTTTAAATTTCTTAATTGTAATAAGCCTTAAACCACATAGGTCTTCTTTTGAAAAACGATCTGAATTACAGAATACAATTGTATTTTTAAGTTTAAAGATGTTCTGGTTTCATTAATTGTCAAATATTTGATTAGTTATATATTACCATTATACTAGGCACAAAAGAATTAAGATACACTTAATAAACGACAAAATCTCACTACTTTGAGAGGAGGACTGTTTGTTTTTATGTTTGTATTTATGGCACCTAGCACAGGGCCTGGCAGCAGTAGGCATTTACTGAAGGTTATTTTAATGAGTAGATGAATGAGAATGACCTGATAGTTGCCTTCAAGGAACTTAGAGCCTCTAAATATAAAAAAATAAGTATATAGAAAACCACACTCAAGAATAGACAATAATTATGCACTAATTAATTAGAATTTAGAAGTATTAGAACTTGGAGGAAACACAAAAATAATTTGCAAGCATGATATTTGGACTATTACATCAGAACTTAGTGTGGCAAGGTCAGGTGAAGTCTTCCTGAAGAAAGTGGAACTTGAACGAGCTTTACAGGATTGGCAGGATTTGGGTGTGAATACAGGAGGCATCCTCGGTAAGGGGAACATCTTGACTAATGTGAGGGTGAGAAGGCATGTTTCTGGGCTGGTGAGAAAAATGACCTCATTGGAAAACATTAAATTGTCATAAATTTGGATAGGTAGGTGGTATTTAGGCAGAGTAGCTTAGATTCCCAGATGGCACTTTTGCCATTCACCACCAAAACTGATTTGCTGAGTGCTTCCAGCCATATCCATCTGCCAGGAGCCTGCCTGGCACACTGCCTCTCAGCTATTTGCTCAGATGGTTTGACAGATGCATAGGTGGTAAGAAATGGTGCTGTTAATGTCAGTAAAGCTGCCCTCTGTGAAAGCTAGCAAATCATTATGACTTTGAGCTTTATAGCTGACGATTTGTGATGATATTAAATAAAAATATGTGGCTTTAAGTTGTATAGTACTGGCCGGGCTTGCCTTATTATCCAGAGTTCACCATTGTGGTCACAATGCCAGGCCAGAGGGCCTCTCTGCTCACCTCGCCCACTATGTCCTCGGCACCTGAGAGGCCAGAATCAATTGATTAATATATATTAATATATAATATATTAGAGAAGGGTCCACACTCTACTTTTCATAATTGTTTTGGAATCTGTCCCTAAGATCATGATTTCCTAGAGCAGGGGATACAAAGAGCAGAAGCTCACTGATTACCTGGTGAAGTAGGAAAGACAGTATGGGAACACCACTCGGTGAGGGAGTAGGGCAGAGAAGAGGCCGGAGGAGCCAGTTATGACTTTTATCAATGTGACATTGTTGATCATAGTTTTACCTGGAGATAATTACAGATTGGCTTAATATTATTATAGGTACTTGTAGTATGTTAGGATTTACTTTTGTGATTGGGTAGACCTGTACATTATGGACTAGTAATGAGAAGATCTGAATTTGCATTCTACCTATCTTTACTGTTAAGTAGATAGATTCCTTGTTCCTTATTGAGGATTAAGAGAAACTGATGAGGTAAATCTTCGAGTTCTCTTTGACTTCTAAAATTTTATGAATCTTTGTGGGAAATAGAACAACATAGCTGGGAATGAAATCCATGGATATATATATATAACAAAACCCCAGACAATTGCACTTTGGATGTAAGTATTTAATTGAAGGATGCATCTGTTTTTTCTAATAGAGTGAAGCTAGCAATTGTTTACAGGGTATATACTTCTTTTCTAAAGGCCAAAAGTCTGTATCTTTCTGCTATGCTGCTCAATTCTTTGTTAGCTTTATTATATTTATATTGCAATTTATTAATATATTTAAAAATCATAATTTATATGAACTGCCTAAGTATGTATATTTTGATTGATTTGAGTTCTTCAGTAATTTTTTTATTGATTCAGTAGAATTAGACTATAAATGGCTGAATAACTAGATATGGCAACAGTTTAATATTGAATATACCTTTCAGTGGATACTTGCTTACAAGGTTTATCTCTTTTGGTAGAGCCTCAGCAATGTTGGTGAATGGTAGAATGGGTCTGGAATTTTAGCTTTAGAAGCCTCTGTTCAGAGCCTTAGGAAGATAGTTTGGTTGAATACTGAGGCTGAGGGCACATGGCCAAGTTTACTACAGAATCTTTATGCTGCATCAACCTTTACATGCCTCATAGCAGAGTTCAATCCCTGTATTTGCTTTGAGATTACCTTGTTATTTATTTATTTATTTACCAGGGCTTATAAACCAAAGGGTGCTTAACTCCTGCTTGAGCCATATCCTCAGCACTTTTTTATTTTGAGATAAGGTTTTGATAAGTTGCTTAGCTCCTCACTAAATTACTGAGGTTGGCCTTCAACTTGGAACCCTCGTGCCTCAGCCTCCTGAATTGCTGGGATTACAGGCATGCATCACCAGAGTCTGGCAAGATGATCTTATTATTTTAAGATGATCAGGAACTAGGCTGTGTCCCTCAGAATGACTACAACCACTTACATCAGTGTCAAGAACATGGGGAACTTAGGTGAAGAAAGAAAGCAAATGTCACTTTTTGGAGGGACAGGTAATGGGGATTGAACTCAGGGGCATTCGACCACTGAGCCACACCCCAGTCCTACTTCGTCTTACTGAGTTGCTTAGCACCTCTCTTTTGCTGAGGCTGGCTTTGAATTCACTATCCCCCTGTCTCAGTCTCTGGAGTCGCTGGGATTACAGGTGTGTGCCACCACGCCTGGTGAGATTTTGTCCTTTTTTAAAAAAAAAATTATTTATTTATTTATTTATTCTAATTTGTTATATATGACAGCAGAATGCATTTCAATTCATAGTACAATATAGAGCACAAATGTTCATGTCTCTGGTTGTACACAAAGTAGAGTCACACTATTTGTGTCTTCATATATGTACTTGAGGTAATAATGTCCACCTCATTCCACTGTCTTTTTTAAAGACAATATTTAGATAACAATGTTAAAAGCTAGTATGTTAGAATTAAATGACAAAAGAATTGCAAGAGAGTAAGGGTGTTAGGTGATTAAAAATAGATACAGATTAGAGACCTACAATTTTTATATATAATGTTCTTGATAGAGTGATACAATGCTAAGAATTTATGGTTAAAGATGTCCTTATTTGGAATGATTTAATCTTTAGCCAGTGTTTAATTGTTGGCTCTGGTTTTGCATAGTTTAATTTTTTTGACCAGGAACAGTTAAATGATACATGTCTCTAGAGTTATTTTATGATACTTTTAAAAAACATGCCTCAGCATTAAAACGTTCTTAAAGAATATTGCATTATATCATAAGAGTCTGACTATGGAAGGAATGCAACCATATTACAGTGAGTAAATTTTTCATGACTGCAGCCCATGAATGTTAAATAAAAAATGACAGCTTCTTGGATTTGGTTGCAGTGTAAAATTGTGACTCAGAATACTAGATTCATAGATGGGGGAGGAGAGACACAGGCAGGACTCTCCTGTGTGAGAGGAAGAACATATTTTGCCTATTTTATAAAGGAGAGAGGGAATCTGTTTTTTTTTTTTCCCCCTTTTAAAGCAAGCAGGTATTCTCATTTACACAAAGCAAAGATGGAAGGTTTGGGAATAGAGGTGAGAAGATCTCTGCTTTCTTTAAATGGGCAAATGAACTAAGTAGATACTTATCAAAAGAAGAACTACAAATGGCCAACAAATACATGAAAAAATGTTCAACATCTTTAGCAATTTGGGAGCAAAACTTCACTGAGATTTCATCTTACTCCAATTAGGGTGGCAGCCATCAAGAATACAAATAATAAATGCTGGAGAAGATGTGAGGAAAAAGGAACAATTTTATACTTCAAGGGATTACTTGCGTCTCAGTCCCTCAGATGAGAATCTTGAGTGTTGTTTTAAAAAGTTATTTTTATTGATGCTTTATAATTTTACTGAGTAGTGGGTGTCATTGTTACACATGTATAAATGCACACCATATAACTGTATGATTTGGCTGGTTTTATTCCCCAGTCCCTCCCTTCCCCTCCTCTCCTCCAGGTCCTCTCCTTCTACTCTGCTGGTCTCCCTTCTGTGGCCATGAAGCCCTCCTGCATGGTTTTTCCTTTTTTCTCTCTAGCTTCCACATACGAGAAATCATATGACCCTTGACTTTGGAGTTTAGTTTATTTCCCTTAACAGTGCTATCAAGTTCCATCCATTTTCCAGCAGATGACATAATTTCATTCTTCTTTATGGCTGAATAAAACTCCATTGTGTATACATACCATGTTTTCTTGGTTTATTCATCCACTGGCAGCCATCTAGGCTGGTTCCATAGTTGCTCTTGTGAACTGTGCTGCTGTAAACATGGGGTTGCCTGCATCGCTACAGTATGTGACTTTAATTCTTTCTTTTCTTGAATTAGAAAATTTTAATAAAACATGAATTTCAAGTATGTTATTAAAGGAAAACAATTATCTAAATCTTGGGTTTCAAAAACATTATACAATATTTTTTTTTAATAAAAAAGTCACAAAAGGGGCTGGGGTTGTGGCTCAGAGATAGAGTGTTCGCCTAGCAGGCGTGAGGCACTGAGTTCCATCTTCAGCACCACGTAAAAATAAATAAATAAAATAAAGGTATTTTGTCTAACTACAACTAAAAAAATAAATATTAATAAAATAAAGATATTGTGTCCACCTATAACTAAAAAATAAATATTTTTTAAAAAATCACAAAAAGGTCACAAGCTAAATCATCTAAATATTTTGAGTAACCTTGCAGTTTAGTAAACTGCAAAAAAAAAGAAAAAAGATAAATGTTTATAGATTTTTATATGTAGTAATTTCCTGAGGATTATTTTCAAATCCTTTCACAATGTACAACATGACTTACAAAAAAAAAAAAAAAAAAAAGGCTCTTTCTGCTGGGCATTAAAACCTTGAAATGTACCAAACTGCTCCAATTTAGTGATACTTATTTATATAAAAAGGGAAATATATGGACTGCATACAGTAAGGCACAATGGCCCCTACTTACTAGATTTTTGGAGAGAAATGAAGCCTTTTTTTAAAAAAATATTTTTTATGTATATTTTTTAGTTGTAGATGGACACACAGTATCTTTATTTATTTTTATGTGGTGCTGAGGATTGAACTCAGTGCCTCACGCATGCGAGGCAAGTGCTTTTCCACTGAGCTACAGCCTCAGCCCCAGAAATGAAGCCTTTTAGTTAGCACTGAGGCAAAGCGGGGAATCTGCTTCTTTCCAGTTGCACTTGATGTTTACAGGGGTCTGCTTGGTGCTAAGAACCTTCCTGTTTACCTGTGAACTCTAAGGAGGAGTCATATTTTCCCAGCATCTCACATAGATCTTGAGCCCTTCACAGTTTTCGGATGAAAATAATATCCTCTGTGACAGAGTAGCACCTGAGGAAGTCTGCTCCAGCAAGCAGTATCCACCTCAGTTGTGTCCTCTAGCTTGTCTGTCTGATGGTCCATGACTTCCAAAGGAGTGACTGGCACACCATGTTGGTTTCCCTAACACGCCTGAATGATATATATCTTGGGTTTTCCAACCAGGCTCTGTCACTTGTCTCCTTTGAACAAGCCAGTTAATGTCTGAATTTTAATTTTGGCATCATATACATAAATGTGATTGCCTTCACTGTGGCTTAGGAAGACATAAAAAACAATTGGTTCTGGGGGCTGGGGTTGTGGCTTAGTGGTAGAACACTTGCCTAGCATGTGTGAGGCACTGGGTTCGATTCTCAGCACCACATATAAATAAATAAAATAAAGATCCATCAACAACTACAAACAAACAAACAAACAAACAAACAAAAAAAAAACAATTGGTGTTGGGCATGGTGGCACATGCCTGTAATTCCAGCAGCTTGGGAGGCTGAGGCAGGAGGATTGTGAGTTCAAAGACAGACTCACCAACATCGAGGTGTTAAGCAACTCAGTGAGACCTTGCCTCTAAATAAACCACGAAATGGGGCTCAGTGGTTGAGTGGCCCTGAGTTCAATCCCCACTTACCCCTCCCCCCAAAAAAAGACATCTATGACTAAAGGTTGACACAGTGAAGGGCCACCCAAATGTTTATAAGAATGGAAACAAGATGTTTGTTACCTACATATAAGAATTTAATTTGAGGGGCTGGGGTTGTGGCTCAGTGGTAGAGTGCTCACCTAACATGTGTGAGGCCCTGGGTTTGATCCTCAGCACCACATAGAAATAAAGGTATCGTGTGCAACTACAACTAAAAAATAAATAAATATTTTTAAAAATGTTTAATTTGATACTAGAAGAACAATCCAGTCATGATCAGAGGATTTGGTATTCTTTATTTTGGTACAGGAGATTAAACCCAGATGTGCCCTTTTACTTTTTAAGACAAGATCTCACCAAATTGCTTAGGGACTCCTAAAGTTGGCTAGGCTGTCCTCAGACTTGTGGTCCTCCTGGCTCAGCTTCCCAAGTTGCTGGGGTTACAGGCATGTACCATTGCACCTGACTTGGTATTCTTTAATAAATGTAAAGTATCTTCATGAATTTTGAGCAGAAGTTCTTCTGCTTTAAGAGCATTAAAGTATTTTACTTCAAATTCTAGATCTGAAAACCTGCAAGTAAAGTTCTCTCTCTCCACTCTGCCCCGCCTCACCTGCAGTGTCCAGTGCCAGAAGAACCTCTCATGATTGAAGATAAGATTAATTTCTCTCATCTTGTGGTCCATTTTGTGTTTTTCTGACAGATCAAACATTTCACTTTTATAGCAGGCGTCTGTTTCTGTCATTGTTTCCTATCTCATCATCATCACCATTCTAAGGTGTCCTTCAGGGGAGCTGCCCACAGAAAAGACAGCTCTTCAGTCAGATCCTTGCCGTAGGCCATTGGGAGCCAGGTACTTTGTACTCCCTATGCTGCTCTGCAGGGCTAGGCCCTGAGACCCCAAAAATCTGAGACCCTGCATCCAAGGTCAAAACTCCCAGCTCAGTGGCCTCTGACTTTAATTGTTTAGAATAAATGCCAAAGAGTGGATAGCTAGGTCATATGATAATTCCATTCCTACTCTTTTGAGGAACCTCCATAATGATTTCCATAGTGGGTGTACTAATTCATAGTCCCCGCAACAGTATAAAAGTGCTCCTTTTCCTCCACATCTTCTTCAGCGTTTATTATTGTTGTTTATTTCCCAATACTGGGGATTGAACCCAGGGGTGTTCTACACCTTAGCTACATCCCTAGGCCTTTTTAGTTTTTATTGTAAAGATAGTCTCACTAAGTTGTGTAGAATGACCTCTAACTTGGGATCTCCTGTCTCAGCCTTCTGAGTCACTGGGATTACAGGTATGTGTCACTGCACCTGGCTCTGTTACTTGTATTATTAATTGCTGCCATTCTAACTGGAGTGAGAGAAACTTTCAGTGTGATTTTCATTTTCATTTTCCTGATTGCTAAAGATGTTGAACATTTTTTTTTTTTTTTTGCACACTTGATGGCCATTTGTATTTCTTCTTTTGTGAAATATCTGTTTGGTTCACTTGCCCATTTATGGATTGGGTTATTTGGTTTTTGGGTGGTAAGTTGTTTGAATTATTCATATTTCTAGATTTTAATCATCTGTAAAAAGAGTAGCTGGCAAAGATTCCGCCCCCTCCTTCTTCTTTTTTTAATGAAAACCATGAAAGGAACTTTAATCAGTGTAGTTAAACTGGGAAGACAAGGGGAACCATGTCCTTATCCCTGTCTTTGAGGGACTGACAGTGACTGAAAGATTTTATAGAAATAGATATTTTCTTCCATTCTGAAGATTCTTTCTTCACAATCTTGTTTCTTTTGCTATGCTGAAGCTTTTTAATTTGAAGCTATCACATTTGTTAGTTCTTGGTATTTTTTCCTGAGCATTAGGAGCCCTGTTGAGAGTTGACCCTACATTTTCTTGTAGGAGTTGAATAATTTCTGGTCTGTTTCCTAGGTCTTTGGTCCTTTTGTGCGGGGTGAGAGAGAAGGATCTAGCCTCATCCTTCTACATATGGATAACCAGTTTACCAGCACCATTTGTGGTGTTTTTTCTTCAACATATGTTTTTGGCACCTTCGTCAAGTATCAGATGATTGTATCTGTGTGAGTTTGTCTCTTTGTCTTCTATTCTGTTGCATTGGTCTATGTGTCTGTTTTTATGCTGGTGCCATGCAGTTTTTGTTACTATAACTATGTAGCATAATTTGAAGTCAGGTATTATGATGCCTTCAGCATTGATTTTTTTTTTTTTTTTTTTGGGCTCAGGATTGCTTTGACTAATCTGGATCTTTTATTCTTCCAAATGAACTGTAGAGCTGTTTTCCCCCCTTGTTCTATGAAGAATGTCATTGGCATTTTTTTTTAAAGAGAGAGTGAGAGAGGGAGGGGGGGGGGAGAGAGAGAGAGAGAGAGAGAGAGAGAGAGAGAATTTTTAATATTTATTTTTTAGTTTTCGGCAGACACAACATCTTTGTTTGTATGTGGTGTTGAGGATCGAACCCAGGCCGCATGCATGCCAGGCGAATGCGCTACCACTTGAGCCACATCCCCAGCCCTGTCATTGGCATTTTGATGGGGATTTCATTGAGTCTGTTTATTGCTTTTGTTAATATGACCACTTTAACAATATTAATTGCGCCTATCCATCAGTATGGAAGGTCTTTCCATCTTCTTGTGTCTTCTTCATTTATTTTCTTTAGTGTTCTATAGTTTTCATTGCAGAGGTCTTTCACCTCCTTGGTTAGATTTTTTCCTAGGTACTTTATTTGTTTTTTGAGACTATTGTGAATGGAAATTTTTTTTTTAAATTTCTTTTACAGTGAGTTCATTATTGATGTAGAGGAAAGCTATTGATTTTTGTACATTGATTTTGTGTCCTACTACTTGCTGAAGTTGTATATTAGCTCTTGCAGTGTTCTGGTGGGGCTTTTTGGGTCTTCTAAGTATAGGGTTGTATCATCTGTAAACAGTCATAATTTGACTTTTTCCTTTTCTATTTGTTTCCCTTTTAATTCCTTCTCTTGCCTAATTGCTCTGGCTATAATTTCTTTTTTTTCTTTTTAAAAGATTTTAACCTTTATTTTATTTATTTGTTTTTTTAAAGTCATCTTTAAACTTTATTTATTTCTAAGTGGTGCTAAGGATGGAACTCAGGACCTCACATGTGCTATGTAAGTGCTTTACCACTGAGCTACAACCCCAGCCCCTCTGGCTAGAATTTCCAGTCTTGTATTGAATAGGAGTGGGGACAGTGGACATCCTTGACTTGTTCCTGATTTTAGAGGAAGTACTTTCAGTTTTTCTCCATTCACTACAATATTGGCTTTGGGTTTGTCATATATAGTCTTTACAATATTGATGTAAATTCCTTTTATCTCTAGTTTCTTCAGTGTTTTCAACATGAATGGATGCTGAATTTTTCCAAAGGTTTTCTCTGCATCTATTGAATTACTGTGTGATTTTTGATTTTTGTCCTTGGTTCTATTTATGTGGTGAATTACAATTATTGTTTTGTGTACATTGAACCATCCTCCCATCCCTGGAATGAAACCAATTTGATTATGAGGTACAGTCTTCTTAGTGTATTGTTGAATATGATTTGTTGATATATATGTGTGTGTGTGTGTGTAATTTTAGTTGTAGTTGGACATAATACCTTTATTTTATTTTTATGTGGTGCTGATGATTGAACCTAGCGCCTCACATGTGCTAGACGAGTGCTCTACTGCTGAGCCACAAAGCCAGCCCCTGATTTGCTGATATTTTATTAAAGGTTTTTATATTTATGTTTATAAGGGATATTGGTCTGTATTTTTTTCCCTTCATTGTATTTATCTGATTTTGGTATCAGGGTAATAATGGCTTCATAGAATGAATTTGGAAGTATTTCTTCATTTTCTATTTCATGGAATACTTGAGCAGTGTTGTTATTAGTTCTCAGAGTTCTCAGAATTCAGCTGAGAATCCATCTGGTCCTGGGCTTTTCTTTGTTGGAAGGCTATTTCTTATTGCTTCATTGCTTGTTTTTGATTTGTTTGGGTTTCCTGTATCTTCTTGGTTCAATATTGCAGGTCTTATATGTCTAGATCCTTTTTCTTCTAGGTTTTCCAATTTATTAGCGTGCAAGTTTTCAAAATACTTCCTATTGATCTTCTAGATTTCTGTGCTATCTATGGTGGTATCTATTTTTTTTTTATCTCTAATATAATTAATTTGGGGCCTCTCTCTTTTTCTTTTGGTTGGTTTGACTAAGGATTATCTATCTTGTTTATCATTTCAAGGAAGCAACTCTTTATTTTATTGATCATTTATATTTTTCAAATCTTTATTTCATTGATTTTGACTTTAATCTTAATTTCTTGTAGTTTTGTGTTGTTTATTAATGGTAGAATCACTTTGTGAAAAAATGTAGAGACTTGTACTATTTCACCTTCATTCCTTCAGCTGGAGTGGTGATTAACCACCTCTTTGTCTGCATTTGAGAGAGGAGAATCACTTTGAACCCATCTATGAATTTGAGATCAGCCCGGGCAACAAAGCAAAACCGCCTCTGAAAACAAATCAAACAAAAAGAAGAAAAGAAAAACAAAACAAGAAAGGTCACTTTATCAAAATATAATTTACATACAATAAGATTCCCATTTTAGGCATATATTTCAGTGAACCCAGAAATATATTAGTCTGTGTAATCAGATTTATTTATTTTTATCATGACTGAATAGTAAAATTAGATATAGGACATTTCCATGTTCCCAGAAAGTTCCCTGTATCCATTCCTGATCACTTTGTTTTTGTGCCCACCCATAAAGCAACCAGTGACCTGCTTTCTATTGCTGTAGATAAGATTTTCTTTTCCAGTCTCATATGTGTGGAGTTGTACAGCATGGACTTAGTGTTTGGCCTCTTTGCCAGCCAAATGCATGCTGATCAGTGTGTTTTTCATCCATGCTGCTCTTATATTACTAATTTATTTCTTTTTATTTCTGTGTACTATTCTATTTATATATTGAAGATATACTACAATTTATTTGTTTATTTTTTTGATTGATCTTTGGTTGGGATTTTTTGGTATTGTGAATAAAACTTCTATGAATATTCAACTATGGATTATGTACATAGGTTTTCAATTCTCTTGGGTAAGTACTTAGATGTAGAATTACTCAGTCCTCAGTCACATGGTGGTAAGTGTATGTATAACTCTAAAGAAACTACTGAACTATTTTGTTATGATGTCTAATATTTTATACTCCCACTAGCACTATAGAGTTCCAGTTGTTTGACATCCTTTTCAGCACATGGTATTGTCAGTCTTTTTAATTTTTGTCTTTTGAATGCATGCCTAATGATATTTTGTTGTGGTTTTAATTTACATTTTCCTAGTTACTAATGAGGTTGGGCATCTTTTCATATGCTTACTGACTTTCAGCACATTTTCTCTTTTTTTTTTTTCCTTCCTTCCTTCCCTCCGCCCCCCTCTTTCCCCCTTCTCTCCTTCCTTCCTTCCTTTCGGTTTTTTGGTAGTACTGGGGATTGCACCCAGGGGTGCTTGCTCTACCACTGAACTACAATGCCAGTTCTTTTTTTGAGACAGGTATCACTATGTTGCCAAGGCTGGTCTTTCTTGCTATCTTTCTGCCTTAGCCTCCTAAGCCACTAGAATTTCAGGTGTGTGCTACCATGCCCTGCTAGTACATTTTCTTTTGTAAACTTTTAGTTTCTTTTTTAAAATGTGCTTTTAATAGGTTGTTTTTATTTTTATTATTGGTTTGTCAGAATTTTCAATACTTTCTGGATATCTATCTATTATAAACTTATTTGTGGTCTAAAGTTTACTTTTTCTTAATAGTGCTTGTAGAGACTTTTAAAAAATTTTTGTTTTTTGTAGAGAAATTTTGTGAAGGCCAGTTTATTTATATTTTCTAATCTGGTTCATGATTTCTGAGTACTATCTAAAAAATATTGGCCTACTCCAGGGTCATGAAGATTTTATTCTAGAAATATAGTTTTCACATTTACATGTAAGTCTATGACCTACTTAGGTTAATTTCTGTTATATTGTAAGGTGAGATTGAGGTTGATTTTTATTTCATGTGAATACCCTGGCACCTTTATCAAAAATCAAGTGACTATATAAACAGGGTCTATTTCTCTCTTCTATTCTATTGATTTATTATATATCTATCCTTATGCAAGTTTCATACTATCTAGATTACTGTAGCCCTAATATTGTATTATTAGCCCTAATATTAATAATATAAGTTATATTATATAAGTTATATTATATATAATATATATTATATATATTATATATAAGTTATATTATATAAGTTATATTAGCCCTAATATTAATAATATAAGTCTTTAAATCAGTGTAAATTTTCTAGCTTTGTTTCTTTAGGTTCTTTGCATTTTCATATAAGTTAAAATATAGGATCAGCTTATCAATTTCTCTAATAAAGTTTGTTGGAATATTGATTTGAACTGCATTGAATTTGTAGATTAATATGGGAAGGATTGACATTTTAACTGTATTATGTTCTAATCCAGGAACATAATATACCTCACCATTTATTTAGGTCTTATTCAGCTATGAATAAGACCTTTCTTTCAGCTATGTTTTGTAATTTTTCTTATATAGGTCCTATATATATTTTATTAAATTTAAGTATTTCACATTTTTTGGATGCATTGTAAATGATATATTTAAAAGGTTTTTAAATATACAATTATCTATTTCTGGTATTAGAACTTCAGTTTATTTTTGGAGCTGGGATTGTGGCTCAGTGGTAGAGCGCATGCCTAGCATGTTGAGGCACTGGGTTTGATTCTCAGGACCACATATAAATAAAATAAAGGTCCATGAACAACTGAAAAAAATTTTTAAAAAAAGAAATTCAGTTTATTTTTGTATATTGAACTTATATCCTATGACCTTGATATATTCATATTAGTTATACTATTATTAGTATTATTTTACTTGTAGATTCCTTGGGATAATTCTTGCCTTATTGCAGTGACCAGAATTTGCCAGTGTTGAAGAGAATTATGATATTGTATATATTTGTTTCATTTCTGACTATCGGTAGAAAATATTCAATCTCACCATTAATTATGAAGTTAGCTGTAGATTTTCTTGTGGAAGCCCCTTTTATGTTCAGAAAGTTCTCTTCTAGTCATAGTGTGAGAGTTATTTTTTAATAATAAATGATCTTGAATGCTGCCAAATGCTTTTTTAAAAACATTTATTTAGGGATTAAAGGGCTTTCTTTTTTTTAGTCTAATGTAGTGGTTTACAATTAATTTGCGTTCACGTGTCAGCCAGTCATGTGAGCATTATAGGGATGCAAGGTTTGTTTAAAATTTGAAAATAAATGCCAGTTCGTTACGGTGTATTCTTTTTTTAGATGTTGTTGGAGTTTTTATGTTTTTAGATTTGATTTACTCAAATTTTATTCAGAATTTTTTCATCTGTGTTCATGAAAGATATTGATCTGTAGTTTTCTTAAAACCTCTTTATCTGCTTCCAGTGTGAGTAGAATGCTACCTTACCACAGGAATTTGAAAGTGTTTCCTCCTTGCATCTTTATTGAAAATGTTTTTGTAAGATCAGTATTTATTCTTTAAATATTTGATAGTATTACCAGTGAGGCTGAGTCTGGAGTTTTCTGTGAAGATGTTTAAATTACAAATTCAGTTGCTTTTAAAGATATAGATTTCTTCAGATTTTCTATTTCTTCTTTTTTATTTTATCTGTTTTTGTTAGTTATACATGACAGAAGAATGTATTTTGACATATCCCACATATATGAAATATAACTTGATATTTTTGTGGTTGTACATGATGTGGAGTTACACTATTCATGTATGAACATAGGAAAGTTATGTCTGGCTCATTCTACTGTCTTTCCCATTCCCATCTCCCCTCCCTTCTGTTTCTTCTTGATTCAGTTTTGGTAATCATGTCTTTCAAGGAATTTTCCAATTTCCTTTAAGTTGTTGAATTTATTGGCATACATTTTTCATTACATTACCTTGCTATTCTTTTTAATAAAAATATCTTTTTAAAAATTTGTTTTTATGTGGTGCTGAGGATTGAACCCAGTACCTCACATGTGAGAGGCTAGCATTCTACCACTGAGCCACATCTTCATCCCCTCTTACTATCCTTTTAATGTTATTCTGTCACTGGTTTTAGACCTGACTTTTTTCCAATAAGCACTTAAAGCTACATGTTTCCCTCCAAACACTGGTTTAGCTGCATTCTAGAAATTTTGGCATTCTATATTTTCATTTCCAATCTCTTCAAAATGTTTTCTGTTGTCCTTTGTGTTTATTCCTTGAGCCATGGATTATTTACATGTATTTTAATTACAGTATTTCAGGATGTCCCCGAATGATCTTTGTTACTGATGCTTAATTCAGTATTCTAATAAATAGCTTATTTATTAATTAATGTAAAATATACATAACAAAATTTGCCATCTTAGCATTTTAAAATGTACAGTTTAGTGATGTTAAACATTCACATTGTTACTCAACCATACCACTGTCCATATCCAGAACTTTTTTAATCTTGTAAAAATAAATCTTTGTACTAATTAGACAGTAATTCCCCATTCCAGAAGTGTAATCTGCTGTTATGAATCGGAGTGTTCTATAAATGCCAATTTGATCCAGTTAGTTGATGGTGATAGTCATGTCTTCTATATATCTTACTGATTTTCTGTGTGGTTTTTTTTTATCATTTATTATGAGAGAAAAATTGAAATATTTAACTAAAATTGTAGATTTATCCATGATTCCTTCCCATTCTGTCAGTTTTCTTCAACAGCTCTTTTGTTAGGTGGGTATACTCATTTTGGATTTTCTGTCTTATTTGTGAATTGCCCCCTTTATTATATATATGATTTTTCTCTTTTTCCTAGATTATATTACCTATTATTAAGTTTGTTTTGATATTAGCATGTAATTGGTAATTTATACTTTTGTTGATTTATAATTAACATTAGTATAGTATCTCCAGATTTATTATGATTAGCTTTTCCATGTTGTACTTTTGTATATTTTCCTATATTGTTTACTTTTAGCTGACTTATGTCATTATATTTAAAATGACTTTTAAAAAAGTAGATAGCATGTAGATAACTGTGTTTTTTTTTTTTACTTACTCTGATACATTCTGCCTTTTTATTGGACTGAATGTTAAACCATTCTTATTTAATGTAATTTTGTAATTCTGTAATTTGATTATGTTTCTTGACATTAATTTATTTGTGTTTATCCAGGTTTGGGTTCATTGAGTTTTCTGGATACCTAGATTTATAGGTTTATCAAAATTGGAAAAATTTTAGCCACTACTTGTTCATGTTGTTTTCTGTCCTTCCCTTTCTGTGTGTCTCCTATGACTCCAGGTATATGTATGTGCACTGCTTGATATCGTCCTATAGGCCAGGGATGCTCTTTTTATTTTTATTCAGTTGTTTCTCTCTCTGCACTGCAGTGTAAAGGCTCCATGCTGTGTCTTTAGATCCAGAGTCTTGTCTTCTGTAGTGTTGGTATAGTTTGAATATGGAATGTCCTCCAAAGGCCCGCATCTTGCTTTGCAGCTTGGTGCCATTGTGAGGTAGTGGAATCTTTGAGAGGTGGGGTCTATTGGGCGGTCTTTAGGTCACGGGGTTGTGCTTTGGACGGGGATGGTGGAATTCTGACCCACTCCTTGCTCTCTTGATCCCTGGCCATGAGATGAGGGGTTTTGTGCTGCTGTGTGTTCCTGCCATGACGTGCAGCCACAGACCCAGAGGAACCAGCTCCAATGGGCCCTGGTCTGAAACCTCTCAACCGTGAACCAAAATAACCCTTTTCTCTTTGTAAGTTTGTTATCTTAGGTATTTGCTATACTTGCAGAAAACTGCCTAACACAAGGGTCTGTTTTGTAATTTATCTAGTATTTTTTTTTTAAAAATTTCAGATATTTTTATTTTCTAGAGTTCCTTGGCTTTTTTTCGGGTTTTTGAATACATTTTTGTTTTTTAAACGTTTGAAAATAGATATAATTACTCTCAACTTCCTTGTCTGCTGATTTTATAATTTCTGTCTTTTTGGCTATCTTTTTATTGATTATTTTTTTCACATTATCCTCTTCCTGGCATTTCAAAAAATTAGATTATGGACCTTGTTAATATTTTTCTGTTGTGCATTTGGATTTGGTTGTTTTCCTTTTGAAAGTGTTTGGCTGTGTTTTGGCAGGCAGTTATTTGCAGATTTGTGGGGCTTTCACTTTTAGGGGGCTCTGCTCTGCTGCTTTCAACTGTCTAAGGGTTCTTAACTCTGACCTCTGACTTCAAGCCAGCAAGCTCTCTGTTTTGTTTTGCTCCTGTCCTAGAGCATTCCTAAGAATCAAAAGGTACTAAAGGGCAGAAAAGTCAGGGCAATTACAGGGCTCGCTTATTTTGTATCCCTTGTCTCATCCATCACAGTTTTGTGCTGCTGCTTATTGTCCAGTTTCATGCTTCATTCAGTTTTCTAGTTGTTACAGCAGAGCATAAATATTATCTTTATTACTCCATCATGCCTGAAAACAGAAGCTATTGCTGGCATTGATGTTAGTTCATAACACTTTTGAGGATGTGCTAAATATCATATAAGTGTATTAAGTATAAATTTTATAAAGATTATTTGAAAGCAAAAGTCTGTGAAGAGATGCTGGTTTTGTTTCCTTCTAACTAGTTTCCCTTGTTCTAAGGTAAAGGCTGACCTAAATCTGAACTCATATTAAGTTTTGAAGTTCTGTGATTCTGTATTATATCTATAAATGTTACTGAAGGTTGAATACCAAAGCTCTTGAAATTAGTTGAGCATTCTTTAAAAATGAAGAGTCTGAGTTCTGGGTCTGGCATAGTTTGTTCCTAATTTGATCTAGTTAAATAATAAATCTAGAGTGAAAACATTATTAAATGGATTTTATAGTACAAAGGGCAATATTCATAAATATTGCACATTCTAGCAGCGTTTTATGCAAATAGATGGTAAAACCCTATTCTGATATCTCTGGGTTTGCATAGGATCTCATTTAGAAACAACTTCCTGCAGGGAGAAATACAACTAAATATATAGATATTAAATTCTTAATCTCTATTACAAATTCTCACCCAAATCCTTTAAAATATTAACTATTTTTGATTATGTAAAACATGCACATACTTCCAAAAATGAAAAATACTAAAGGGAATTCAATGAAATATCACTTTATCTTCTTACACCTCATTCCAGTCTTCAGCAATCTGGTTTATATCTTTATAGAACTCCTTCCCAGAGTCCACTTTTATTATCAGTTTCTTGTTTGTACTCCCACAGATAGTCTGTGCATTCAAAGGCATACCTATAAATATTAAAACTATATGTACAATTATATGTATGCAAACACACACGTTGAAGTAGCATATTATGTGCATTATTCTGTTCCATGTTTTTAAATTTTTTTTAATATCTTAATTTTTTTCCATATCTTGTTTATAGAGAGCTACCCATCTACTTGCTTCTTGACATTGAACAAATTTATCTAAATTTACTTATGTTCAATTAATACATTGTTTCCAAGCTTTTGCTGTTAAATTTTATATAACAAATAAATATATTTCCTGGGCTAGGATTGTGGCTCAGTGGTAGAGCGCCCTCCTACAGGGGCGGGACTCAGGTTCGATCCTCAGCACCACATAAAAATAAAGACATTGTGTTGTGTCCATCTACACCAAAAAATAAATATTTAATATATATATATTTCCTTGTTTTTTTATATTTATTTTGTTATTATTTGTTTTTTACATGCATAAAGTTTTAATTTGCGCACATTTTATTTAATTAATCTTTAATTTTACAATCTTTGTCTTTCAACCACTCTTTGAGAGTGGTTGATTAATTTAGAATTTCCTTTAGTCTGAGAGCACTCATCTTGATTTTTTTCCCAAGATAGTTACCAATCCATTTTTTTCACTACTGATATACAATTTCACTGTTATCATATTCTAAATTTTCTCATGTTATTTAGATTATCTTTGTACTTTCTTTTTCATTGTTGTATGTATATCTCCTTGTAACCATGCTTGTAATTATTATAACTGTTATCATTAACTAAATAAATTAAACAATATAATTAAACTAATGTAGTTATAACTGTATTTTATCACCTGAGTTGAGCTAGTACTCCTCATTACTACTTTTTTCTTTTTGTTTTCTTGTGTTACTGAAAATGCAATCCATGGTCTTGCATATGCTTAAGTGTTCTACCTCTGGGCTACATGCCTAGCCCTTTTTAAATTTTATTTTGAGACAAGACCTTGCTAAATTACCCAGACTGGATTTGAATTTATAATCTTCCTGCCTTAGCCTCCCAAGTCCCTGGGATTATAGTCACGCACCACCATGCCTGAAGTTATTACTTTTTCCCCTAGTATCTGTCCAGTTTGACTCACACGTATGTTGTTAGCTTTAAAATCAAGTGATCTCATCTAAAAATTCTATTGGCATTTTGTTTGGGTTGCATTATATTGATACAAAAATTATAGATAAAAAGTTAACACTTTAATTTGTCTCTCCATCCAAAATAGGTTAAACAATTACATTTATTCAGTGCTTCTAAGTTTTAAAAGATTTTAACAGCTAGGTCTTGCACTTTTTTTGATGACTTTATTCTTAGGTCATCTATTATGTTTTGTTGCTCCTATATTGGAATGACTTTATATTTTTTGAATTGTTGCTTATATATTTGAAGGCCATTGATTTTTTTTTTTTTTTTTATTGGGTTAAAAATAGTTTTCGTGTTGTGCATGGTGACTTACGACTGTAATCCCAGTGGCTTGGGAGGCTGAGGCAGGAGGATCAAGAGATTCAAAGTCAGCCTCAGCAAAAGTGAGGCAACTCAGTGAGACCCTGTGTCTAAATAAAACAAAAAATAGGACTGGGGATGAGGCTCAGTGGTCGAGAGCCCCTGAGTTCAATCCCAGATAACCCTCTCCCACCCACCAAATAGTTTTCTTGCTGAATGTGATGGCGCATGCTTGTAATCCTTACAATTTGGGAGGCTGAGGCAGTTGAATTGCAAGTTCAAAGCCAGCCTCTTACAATTTAGCAAAGCCCTGAGAAACTTAGCATGAGACCCTGACCCTGACTCAAAAAAAAAAAAATTATAAA
This sequence comes from Callospermophilus lateralis, assembly GCF_048772815.1. NCBI lineage: Eukaryota > Metazoa > Chordata > Mammalia > Rodentia > Sciuridae > Callospermophilus > Callospermophilus lateralis. Next base: position 116,372,867 of record NC_135305.1, on the reverse strand, counting down.
TTGGAAAAAAAAAAAGTTTTCCAGTTAATTTCTTTGTGTTTCCTAGGAATTTAATCTTATTATTTGTAAATATAATTTTACTTTCTTCTTCCTAGATATTATTCTTTTATCTGCTTGCATTAACTATTAATTTTATAACAATGCTAAGTAATTATAAGATGGGTATGTTTTTGGCTTTTTTTCTGACTTCTATGGAAATACTTGTAGAGTTTTCTTATTGGACATGATATGCTGGTTTTTAGGTTGACATTTTCTCCATTTTAGTATGTTAAAGAAGTAGACCAGTTTGTGTTTGTTTTTTGTTTTCTTGTGGTACAAAGAATTAGATCCAAGGGTTCCCTACCACTGAGCTACATACAAAGCCCCTTTTAAAATTTTTATTTTGAGGCAGGGTATCACTGAGTTGCCCAGTCTGGTCTTAAACCTGCCATTTTCATGCCTGGCCTCCCAAATTCCTGGGATTATAGGCATGTATCACTACACACAGCTAGCTCTGTCCTTTTAATTTATTAAGACTTTTTTAGAAATTAAAGCCTCCAAACTTTGTGTTGATTACATGGTATTGGAATTTTTATTTATTTGTCTTCTTGCTGATTTATGGTTTTCAGTTTCATAAATCCATGGATATTTTAGACATGTGTTCAAATTATTGTCCTTAAAGTAGTCTGTTTGAAAATGAAACAAAAAATAATAAAAGCACAATGGTTTTCCAGTAATAGAAAAGCCAATAAATTTTTTTTCCCCCTGGAAACAGGTTGACAGTTTTGCAAAATCACTGGTACAGTATGAGTCAAAATGTTTTACATCGTGTTAAAATATTCCAGAATAAAGATATGTTAACTTTAAATAATCTTACACTGGCTTTTTTAACTCCTTGGTTCAGGGAATTAAACACAGAGCCTCACACATATTAGGGTCTATCACTGAGCTACTTTCCCAGCCCTTTTTGGAAAATTTCATTCTGAGTCAGGATCTTGTTAAATTGCCCAGGCTGCCCTTGAATTTGGGATCCTCCTGCCTCAGCCTCCTGAGTGGTTGGGATTACAAGTGTTCTCCATGCCTGGCTTTTCGTTGGTGTTTAAAACAGTTTTTAAAGGCTGATCTAGGGATTACCACATGCATCCTTGATGATCTACTGAGAAATAAATATAGAACCACTTCAAGAAAAAGACAGGGACCTTGCAGTAGTATAGTTCCATTTTCTACCCTCTCATCCTTTGTGATATTGTACCATACATATTGTGCATTACATTATAGTCTCCATAACATTTTAATTTTTCTTTAATCAATCATGTCTTTTTACATAATTAAGAGAAGAAATGTGTTCTTCATATTTATTCACACATTTATAATTTTTCATTCTCTACCACAGATCTGAATTTTCATCTGGTATCAATTCCTTTAGTTTGATAATCCTCTGTTAATTTTCTTGGAAATATATTTATTTTGTCTTCATTTTTGAAGACTCATTTCACTTGTATAGATTTATGGATGGAAAATTTTTCCTTTCAACATTTAAATATATTCCATTGTCTTCTGGCCTCGTTATTTGTGATATGAATTTAGTCTTCCATATTTGAAGTATTAGGATACAGTTCTTTATCAATATAAATTTCAGATGAGAAAACTATGAATTCAACCTATTGTCCTAATTTAGCATCCTATACAATTAAATTTATCTTCTTAATTTTCAGCAAGATCTACCCTATATCTACAAGAAATAAAAGATTACACTAGGGCTATGAAAGAAGCCTTCTGGATCTTGGTTCATGATTTTAGCTGAGAGCCAGTGGACTTGAAGTTGTTACTTTTCTGTCTACAAGCACTAAATGCACTCAAAAGCGTTCTTGCCAAACCTCAGTCCTTTTACTCGTCATTATTGTCATCATTGTGATGTGCATCAACCACTTGAGCCCCAAAGGCACACGCTTCAGTTCGCACTTTATCACACACAACAATTGGTGATATTTTGATTAATTGTGATAACACTGCTTGTTGTTTGTTAGCATCCCCTTTCTCATTGACGAGGACCTTATATTTCCCTGACACCCAAGGAATCCAACCAGACCAATCCCAGAATTCCATCTTTAGGGGTCTGTTTTCTGGGAACTTTTCTGAAGCAATTCTTTATCACTCAGGAGATAGTCACTTAAACGTGAAATTCAGCATAAATAATTATTAAGTCATATATCTATAAAATTTAAAAGATTTCTATAGGTTATCCTAGAAATTAAAGGACCAAAGAAAGGACAACTTGGAAGGGTGCCCCTTTCTCAAGGTTGGAGACTTTGTTGGGAAAGATGTACTTGTAGCTCATTGGATGGCAGAGAAATTTCTGGTTTGCCTAGATTAGTATTGGTCTGCCGTTGCTTAGTAGGCATGAAGTAACTCCGAGGCACAAGTATCCTTAGATGATGAGCAGTCACATGGGAGTAGAGAGAAAGCTGGGGAACCAGTGCATGCAGGAGGCCTGGAGTACGTCTTGCCTATGTTTGGTTGTCTGTGGCATTGGAGTTGCAGGAGACAAGCCTCTGTGAGGAGTGAGCAGAATAAGTTGGAGCACCACAGTGGGCTGGAGATCTGGAACATTCTATGTTGAAAGGGTCACAGAAAGGTGATCACTAGGTAGAGGTGGAGTTGAGAATTTGCTGAGGTACTCTACATTGTCAGCACTTGCCTGGGGCAGAGTGCCCCGCGTGTTCTCATACCAACACCATTGATTGCCTGTGCAGCAGCCAGAAAAAAAAAACAGGAGAGCTTCTTCCTGCAGTAGTCCTCCAGCGCCCTCTACTGAGAAAGCTCCAGACATACCATGTTCATTGTAAGAAAGAGTGCCATCTGTTCTTCAGAGCAGATACTGAAGGGTGAATTTGCAACTAAAAAGCAATAAATATCCATCCATCCTTTAACTCCACAGGTCTCAAAGACTGTGGCTTTCTGTTTTGAGGTCTAGCTGCCTGCACTGTATGGACTGGGAATATCTCAGAAAAATAGTCATCAACATGCACTTTCTGTCACTGTACTTTTAAGGGTTGGTTCCTTTCCATTTTCTGATTGATTTTGTTTATCTTTGGGAAGATCTAAATCAGATCGTCTGCCAGGGTTAGAAGTAGAAACTTCATTCTTATTATGGAAAGAGAAATTTAGAGCTGTAAAAGATATTGTTTGATTAATTATATATAATATACATTGAACATCTGACATAAATAAAATAAGATATCATATCTCATTGTAACTTAGTACGAGGTAGTTATTATTCTATGTAGTTTTGTAGATGAGGATATCCAAACTCAGAGAGGTGCTTATTTGATGGTGATCATATGGCAGAGCCGGTGTTTGAATGCAGGTGCTTCCCACTTCACAGCCACGTCCCAGGCTTACAGATTTGAGAAAGAACAACTTTGTTCACAGTGTTAACTTAAGAAGTAAAAAAAAAAAAAAAAAAAAAAAGAAAAGAAAAAAAACCCCCAAAACCCAAAATTTATGTTTTGGCTTGTTCATTAGAATTCTAGTCCTTTAATGCAGAAATGTTCATCTCATTTTGTGATGAATTAATGTGCTACATAAAATATAGTAACTTTTCAATAAGTGTTTGCTCAATAGTTGGATTTATGTGAATCGAAAAAACCATACAAACATTTATAAGTATTGTATTATGTAATTATTACATAAAAATAAAGTTTTTCATACATCAGTTAATTGTTCTTAAATTAGCATTTTGTCAGTTTCAGGTTTATTGTCATGTTCTATGAGGCTTTAATATAAGAATGAATTTCTTATTTTATCTGTGGCACCTGCACAGTCTCCACTTTGTAATTGTCATCTTTATTGGAAACCTCATGGAATATAGATAATCAAGCTTTTAAATACAAGCTTATTTATAAAAGAAAAATGCAATTCTGTTGTTTTAAGCTTAAACATTTTTCCCTTTCCATAGAATGATTCTAATTTAAATCATCTAGTTTAAAAAGGTATGAATGTGTTTCTGCTTAAAAGATTTGTACTGGAGAATAATAAAAACAAAACTTAAGATTAAAAGAATTTTTAATAATAGCACATTTTAGCTAAAGATCATTTTAAGATACATTAAATGTAAAGAAAAAAATCATAAGTAATTTAATCCCCCCAACAATAAGCCCATTGAACTTTTTGTCGTCTAATATATATGTCTCAAACACTTTCATGGAGATAAATATTTTTTTAAAAATATGATTTGAGGGGCTGCGGTTGTGACTCAGTGGCAGAGCACTTGCCTAGCATGTGTGAGGCAGTGGGTTAGATCCTCAACACCACATAAAAATAAATAAATAAATAAAACAAAGATATAAAAATATGATTTGAAATAACTAAATATTATTTTGCTATATGAAAAAGTCATTATTTTATTATGATTTATTTATCGTTAACAATTTTTCCATTTGGGGACATGAGTACTGCTTTCAGTTTTCAACATTAAAATAGTACTTGCATGGGCTGGGGCTGTAGCTCAGTGGCAAAGTGCTTGCCTAGCATGTGTGAGGCACTGGGTTCGATCCTCAGCACCACATATAAATTAACAACATAAAGGCATTCAGTGCATCCACAACTACAGAAAAAGTTAAAAAATTGTACTTGCATGAATCTTTCCCTATGATTATTCCTTATTATAAATTTCCAGAATTAGAATCACACAAGGAGAGTTAGGATTTTTTTATGGCCAATGAATGTAATTTCAGATTTCCCACATATATATTGTATACATGTGATATACATACATATATATACACACACATACATATATTTATTATATACATGTACATGTATACATGTACAAATTTTTCAGGTAAAACACATATCTTTTTAAACTGGATGATTAAAATTAGGATCACTCTAGGGAAAAGGAAAAAATATTTAAACTTATGATAACAGAATTGTATCAGCAACACATAAGAATGCTCATATTACCATGCATTTTACAGTGCTGGGAATTACAATTTAAAATATTTTATATTTTGTGATGCAAAGAATGGTTTGTTGAACAATTTGTATTTCTTTGATTGATAGCAAGGGAGATAGTTGGCATATACCTATTAGATACTGTTAATTTTTTGAGGGTAAAGGACTACTAATTTTTATTCACCACCTCTTGAAAAAATGACTTTAAAAAATTCAAATAGACTTTATTAGACATATTTTTAGTAGGGGTAAATCTCGATAAAATTGTGAATTATTCAAAATTTGCCTTTTCACATTTCCTTCTCCATATTCCCTACCAACTACTACTTTGCCTTCATGTAAGTTTGAAGGTGTCAGAGGAAAAGGGGGAGAAAGGAGAAAAAAGAGGGAGAAATATGAGAAAATCAACGTAAAGCTCTTAGTATGCTTGGCATTTATTAAGTAATTTGTAAAAAAGTACTATTATCCCTGCTATTACTGTTGTTACCATTAAAAATTAGGTTTTTTTTTCCTACTGGGTATCTTTAGAACCCTACTTTTTAAGATTTTAACTATTTGGCAAGGGGTGTGTGTAATCAGAGGTAGAACGCTTGGCTAGCTTGTGCAAGAGACTGCGTTTGATCCCCAGCGGGTCTGTCTGTGTGGCGGGGTTGGCTATTGGGGTTCTGCAGTTTGGTAGATCTGGCTTCAGTTCACTGCTCTATTACTTGACTGTGCAACTTAAAACAAATTACCTCATCTCTCTGAGTCTGTATCTCTCTTTAAAATGGAAATATTAATATTTATCTCATAGATTTTGTGCGAGGGTTAAATTTTAAAATGAATATAGTGTTCAGCTCAGTGCTAGCACATAGTAAATGATCAGTTAATGATTGTTTTAAGGATTATTATTGATTTAATGGATTACATTTCACCAGTTATGTTTTCTTAGTGACAGGATCTTCCTGAAAAACATGGTTCCATCAAAGCCGCAGCTTCAGCAATGGGGACTTCAGACAGTGTGGCAGCGGTGGAGGAAAGCTGAGTGGAGAGCAGCTTTAGGGTTTCTCACTTGATATTCATCCTGCCAGTTGATTGTTATTTCCATATGTGGTGGTAAGGAGGACACTTACAAGAAGTTGCTGCATTTTTGGAAAGGAAGAAGAGAATTCACTAATACACACAGAAATTTCATATACCAGTCCAGGTGTTTGTAAGCTTGAAGCTCTGCCTTTCAAAACTGCCACTCCTCTAGTCTATTTTGAATGGTGAAAACATGATAAAAAAAGGACAGTGTAGATTGATAAGAGGGGACAAAACATTATTAAGTAATGGTCTCATTAGCTTCCCCCGACCCCAAAGCAAATCCACGAGGGAGATGACTTGCTGATGAGGCTGGAAAGGCTGATTTATCTTCATCCCGGTTCTGATATAATGGGTTGTAATCAGCCTCTATAGTTCTCTGCCACAGAGTATTACAGGCTTAAAAAAAGTCTTTATTGAAGTGGTTTCTAGAAGTCATAGGAAGACTGCCATATAAATAATATTTGGCTAGTTAACACTAATTCTCTTGTCACTCAGCAGACTTCAGGTTTTAGTAAATTTTAAAGACCCAAAACTAATACAGAAAAGGAAGATAAGATCATTAGCTAATTTCTTATTAAATGATTATTAACATGGTCTTTGGTAGAATTTATTTTTTTGTGGCTTTCAGCTTAGGGCAGTCTGTCCAATTCTTTGAAATTATTTGCTGGAAAAAGTTATGCTTTATTAGATCTTCTTCCTTAAATTTCCAACTTTCTATGCATATATATTTTATACCTTTATTTTATTTATTACTTTTATGTGGTGCTGAGGATCAAACCCAGTGCCTCACACATGCTAGGCCAGCGTTCTACCACTGAGCCACAACTCCAGCCCTGATTTACTGTATTTATCAGTCAGCTTTTTAACTATTGTTTAAATCCACTTTTTTTTTCCTGAGGAGATCATAGAAAAATAAAAACCATGACTTCTGCTGCTGTTGGAGGGAACAGACTAGGGAAGAAGAATTAGGAAATAATACAGAGTTCTATTGGGGACTTTGTTGTTTGAGATATCATGATGGACTCAAGGGAGAGAGCAGATGGGCATTTGGATATTTGAACTCAGGAAAGACAGTACTGGGTTAAAAGTTAGGGATTATTAGCATATAAATGGTCCTTAAAGCCAGGGGATGGGGTGAGGATGCTGTTGATCATGTGCAACCAGGGTAAGAGAAGAGGCCCTGGTACTGAACCCTAGGGGACTGCAGGGCTTAGACAAGGGGCAGAAGAGCCACAGAGGAGACTGAGAGGTTACAGTACAGTTAGGAGCAAAACCAGAAGCATGTAGTGTCAGCAAAGCTGAGAAAGACTCGTCTCAATAAAGGGTTACAGTCTTTTGTGTCTAAGGCCATTGGGAAGATGAATTTTCAGAGAAATGATCATTGTGTTTGACAGTGTGGAGGTGTGTTGGCTGTGGGGTAAGTGGTTCCAGTGGACTGATGCTGCCAGATACCACCCTTATGTGAGTGGAACTGTGATGGGGTGAGTTTGAGAAAGTAAGGAGTTGAACAAGCTGGGGGCGAGGGGCAGTATTTTTGGAGAAATATACCTGGGAACGGAACCAGAGAAATGGAGAGTATTTAATATTTTGCATTTCTCAGTATCTTCATACCTGATTATCTCAAACCTGTGAAAAGGAGGCATTGAATCATATATTTTCTAAAGCTACACTTTCAAATTAATAGTACTTAAATTTCATTTCTATTCTGTTGTGAGAACATGAGAAACAGTATCTTTTGCTGAAATCTTTTCTGCACAAATTTTTAAGTTTTTGTTGATAACCAAGGAGATAGACTACTGATTTTCTATACTTAATTGGCTGTTCAGTTTCTCTAGATTCTTAACATATTTTCTATCTGCTTGATCTGTCATTCAGATCAAGTGGGTTAAAAATAGTGTCCCACAATAATTGTGGATTTATCTACTTTCTCCTTTTAGTTTTTTTGTCAGTTTTTGTCTTACACACACACACACACACACACACACACACATACACACACATCTTATAGTGCTGTTGACAATCAAATTCAGGGCCTTGTGCATGCTAGACAAGCACTTTACCACTGAACTATACTCAGGATGTATTGTATATTTTAATGTTATGTTAAGGTAATAGTCAGGTTTTGCTGTGTAATATGCAATCCTAGAAATCTCTGTGGCATATACTATAAGCATGTATATTTTGCTTATGGATTGAATGAGGAGTTGTGTTTCAGGTTGCAGGTTTAATTTAGTTCTGCTTCATGTGTATTTGTTTTGCAGCCCCTGAGATGGCTACTGTAGACATTTTCTTCTGATGGTTTATCAGTAAGCACAAGATACAGTCCTAACTGTGCAGACACATAACTCTGCTCATGTTATGTCACTGAAAGTTCCCTAGCCAAAGCCAATGAGGTGGCCAGATAAAGCCTGGTACTGTTTTCTTTTGGTATGTGTCTACTCTTTTACTTTTAATCTTTCTGTATATTTAAAGTTCATCTCTTTAGGTCCCATATTGAATTTGTTTCACTTTAACAATAACAGCTTTATTGAAATATAATTCATATGCCGTAAGATCTACCCTATTGAAATATATAATTCAGTGGGTTTTAGTTATATTAACCAAGTGGTGCTGTGCACCACCACTATCTAATTCCAGAACAGTTTTATCATTCCCCAAAGAAATGCTGTCCCCATTAGTGTTCGCTCCTTGTTCCCTCTCCCCCCCTCCAGCTTCTGGCAACTGCTACTACTTTCTGCCTCTGTGGATTTGCCTGTTCTGGATATTTCATGTAAATAGAAGCATGTGATATCTGGTCTTTTGTGCCTGGCTTCTTTCACTTAGATTGGTTTTTGGTTCATCCATATGGTAGCATGTATTAATACTTAATTTCTTTTTTAGTGTTTTTTTTTCTTGCTGTGCTTCAATTTATTATTTTTATTGACCTGCTTTCTACTTCATCAATAATGTGCTGTTAAACTCATCTATTGAATGCTATTTTCACTACTTTTTTTCAGTTCTATTATTTCAATTTATACTTTTAATACATTTTAATTCTCAGTTGGGATTCTCAGTCTTTTTCTCAATATTTTCTATTTTTTAAATTTTCTTAAACAGAATAATCTTGGTACTCTAAGAGTTTTTATTTATTAACTCTACTTTCTGAGTCACCTGGGATCCTCTTTGTGTTTTCTCACTGTTGTCTGCCATATATATGGTAAATTTTGGTAGAAAGTTGAACCTTGTTTATAAAAATTGTTGAATCTACAGATAATGTGTTCTTTAGAGATGTTTGCTCTTTCCTCTGCTAGGGAAAACAGAATGGGGATTGAACATTGTAATCTAATCAGGGATGGAACTAAGGGCCAGCCTTATAGAGTACTGGGGATTAAACCAAGGGGTGTCTTATCACTGAGCCACATCCCCAGTGCTTTTTATTTTTTTTAGTTTGAGGCTGTATCATTCTGAATTCCTGAGGCTGGCCTCCAACTTGTGATCTTCCTTCCTCAGCCTCCCGAGTCACTGGGATTAAAGGTGCCACTGTGCCTGGCTAGCCTTGTAGAGTTTTTGACAGAGCTCTGCCTTGTGTTCAGCAGGACTTTTTGCCCTGATGGGTTCTGAAATCTAATTCTTTTCTCCTTATCATCCAGAGATCACTGCTCAGCCTCCTACCTTGCACAATTTGGCAGATACCTTGAGAGGAAGCTGGCTGTGTATCAGGTTTACTTCTCTACTTCACTGTCCTTTCTGGGATATTGGCCCCTCAGAGTTCTAATTTTATTTTACTGTCCCCAGGAGGCAACCAAAGCACTGCTCATTTTTATGTTTTCCAAAAGCAACTTCATGTCTGGGGCAGGTTGGGGGTGCGGGGAGCCTTGATGGATTTTAAGCCCCTCAACCTTTGTTCAGAATTAGCAACGGCCCCAAAGGGAGGCTGCAGAATCTCTGCTCAGCCCCATGTTTTCTCTTGTCTGAAATCTTGGCCTCTTTAAACCCAGTTGTTTGATCAGTGTTCTCTAATGTCTTTAAAAAGATTGTTTTACAAAATTTGTTATTTGGGGCTAGGGCTATAGCCCAGAGGTGAATTGCCTAACTCATATGCATGAGGCCCTGGGTTCTCAATCGGTAATGCAGCAAAAAACAAAACAACAACAACAACAAAACAACAAAAGATTTGGATTTTAGGGAGATAATTTTGATGGGAGAGTTGGTTTGCTGTAATCTACTCCATCCTACTTGAGATCAACAGTTTGACCTAACTGAATAATTGTCAGTTAGGAATTCACTAGCTTTTGTAATTTCCTTATCTATGGGTTTGACCTCACAAGGAAAGGGAATATTTTGGTATGAATTATTATAAGCCTTGGAGATTTATAAGATGTATATTTGAGACATTAGTTTGTGAAAGGCTTTTATATAGTTACAAAACACTCACACAGAGGTTAACTCATTTGGTCCTTTCAACTTTGTGAGGATAAGCATTATTATCTTCAGTTTTCCAATGAAAAGAGTTGAGTTTTCAGAATTCTGACTTGCTGCTGCTACTGCTTTTTCTTCTTCTAATTCTTTAAAAATATTTTTTAGTTGTCAATGGGCTTTCATTTTAGTTATTTATATGATGTGCTGAGAACGGAACCCAGCGCCTCACCACATGCTAGGCAAGCACTCTACCGCTGGGCTACAACCCCAGCCCTTGCTTCTATCTTTAATTTGCTGCTTTCAGAGGGAGTTAGAGCTCAAATGCAGATCATGTGACATCAAATCTAGTATTTTTTTTTTCCTATCCACATCTGTTTGGAACTATAGCAGTTGGTTTTTGGGTAAACAGTTTGTCTTCTGCCTGATAGTACACTATGAAGTGTCAGAACTGTAAGGAAGTATCACACTTATAGATATATTCGAGACCCCCAGCATTTCTCTAGAATGTGCAGTTCACAATAGTTCTGTGTTCTTAACTGCCAACACATGACAAGGACAATTTTACTATAATCTTTGTTTTTCTTCATTCTGAGCTTAATAAAATGACTAAGGCAAAACCAGAAGACCTATGAATTAAAAGTCATCTTCTTCTATTCCTTATGGATCCATAATACTACTGTGAGGGTCTCTGGATCTGATTTGTTTAATTTTTTTCAGTCATCTCCTTTGTTAGCTTCCACCTTGGCCATTGTCATTGCTTGGTTTCTTGGTACAATTCCCTCTTCTCTCTTTATTTTTGTTTTGCTATTGCTCAGAAAGCTTGATAACCAAGGATGTTAAAATTGTATTAAAAAATAAGAATATCATCTTAGGGATTTAGCAGGTAGTTAGTGTGGGTTTTTTTTTTAAACTTTATAGGTAATTTTATAGGTAATGAAATCAAGATCAGATAAATGAAGTGATTTGCCTGAAGCACACAGCTTATTGGTTAACACAGTTGGAAAAATAACTGGATCTTCTCTTCTGTGTAATAGTACATGGTCTTCAATTTTTTTCCTGACTTTTATATTTTAGTCCCTGAATGAGAATTTGAGAGACTCTAATGAATAAAGCATATCAGAATGTTTAGAGATCATTTTACTTCCATCCTAATTGGTAGATTAATTCTGCTAGACATGCTACTTCAGTGTAAGTTTGGTTTGTATGTATGGCCTTATTGATTCTTATACTTAATTCTTAAAAACTTAAATCAGTCATCTGTGATCTTAGAATAGTTATCTGTTAATAAACCAGGTAACTACTCAGTTTACCAACATCCATAAGGCATTCTTTATGAAATGAATATTCCATGCAAAAGCCAGAAAAAGCCAATGATAAGAGCATTTTAAGATTTTTGCTTAAAATCACTGAACATATCATATCTAGTATTTATAGTAAATGTGTCATTAAAACTTAATAAATTTAATAAACACTTGAAGAACCCTCTTTCTGTAAACTTAAGTAAAGAGAAAAATTGCCTAGTGAACTTTAGAGCCAGAAACAATTGGTTTGAAAACCTAGTTCTGCCATTATTTATTCACATTTAATATATATTATGAAGTATTGAAGCAATGTTGGTAAAGTAGAGTTGAAAGCATTTTCACCCTACAGTCTTAATTAAAAAGAGTAAAAACATTGTTTTAATAAATGTTTAGCAAGTATATTCAAGGAATTTAAATGCCTTTGTGAAGTTTCTTTTTCTTTTTTTCTTTAGTTAGAATGAATTGTCTGATTTTAGGTTAACTTGACTATTGAGAACAGGAATTCTTATTTGATGGTTGAGACATTTTGTAAAGATAGCCTTGCCCCTAGCTTGTATATGGGTCCTAATGGGAAGTCACTAGACTTCACTTAATGATGGGCATACATTCTATAATATATCATTAGGGGGACATTATAGAGTGTACTTACACAAACCTGGATGGTATAGGTCAGTCACTTGATATGATCTCTTGATTCCATTAAGAGATACAATAAAGATGAGATGTTTGAGGCTGCTGCAGGGGTAACATGGCATGTATTTCACAGTAAGTTTTTTTTTTTTGTGTGTGTGTGTGTGTGTGTGTGAATAGAATATACTCTACAATAACTGTTGAAAGTATAGTATAGAAAGTACATAAAGCAAAACATAGTTGTTTATTATCAAGTATGTACTATTCATAATTGTATGGTCTGTACTTTAGATGATTGACAGCATAATAGGTTTGCTTTCACTAGTATTATCATAAACATGTGACTACTAAGTGATGGAATTTTTTAAAACTCCATTATAATCTTATAGGACCACTCTCATACATACAGTCTATTGCTGAATGAAACATATTGTGCTGTATGACTGTATATACAGGGTTCAGTACTAACCTGTGCTTTCAAGCATGCATCATGTGGGGGGCAGGTGTCTTAAAAAATATCCCTTATGGATAGAGGACCACTGTAGTCCTTAGAGAAATTGAGTTTTATACTTTATTTTTAAGTGTCTTTCAATTTTTTAAAAAACATTTTTTAGTTGTTGATGGACCTTTATTTCATTTGCTTATTTATATGTGGTGCTAGGAATTGAACCCAGTGCCTCACATGTATGAGGCAAGTGCTGTACTGTTGAGCTGCAACTCCAGCCCCAAGTCTCTTTCAGGTTGGCCAGTTTGTTGGAGGAAAGCTAGTGAACTTTAGAGCCAGAAACAATTGGTTTGAAAACCTAGTTCTGCCATTTATTAACTGTGCAGCCCCAGGTTCAATATTTATTGCTTGTGAGCCCAAGTTCCTCAAGTATAAAATTAGTAGTAGTGGGTATTATTTAGTCAGTACAGGGCAGTGAGTTTGTATTATTATTATTAATTAATTTTTATATTTTAATTGTCAAAGAAAATTTTATACAGTTAGGGTGTACAACATGATTTTTTTGTGTGTGTGTAGAGGGGATATCAGGGATGTAATCCAGGGTCACTTAACCACTGAGCTATATCTCCAGTCTTTTTATTTTTTATCTTGAGAAAAAGGATCTTGTTAAGTTGCTTAGGGTCTTGCTAAGTTGCTAAGGCTGGCCTCAAATCTGTGATCTTTCTGCCTCACCCTCCTGTGTCACTGGGATTATAAGTGTGTGCCACCATGCTCACCAATATAATGTTTTGATATATGATTACATTGTGGGATGGCTAAATCAAGCTGATTAACATATCTATTACCTCACAGAGTTACTTTCTTTTTGTGGTGATGAATATTATTGATAATATTTGAAAATCATTATATTATCCTGGAGCATGGCACCTATTTTATAAATGAATCGTTGATGTTTTTTAGAACCATTCTTATCTTACTTTTCTGGGTAGATTTTGCTTTAGAAATGCTTAAGCAATTCTTAAGAAACATCACAGTGTCTATCTAGTAGACAATTTCACGCCTCAAAAAATTTATAGCATTGTCATATTAGTTTACTGTTGGTATGAAAATGTGACAATAAAATCAGATGAACTTAGTGAAGTTTAATTATAAATAAAAATGTCATTACCCATTTTTTATAAAAAAGGTACAATAAGTTTGTTGTATAATACCTGGCTTATTTTTTGTAGCTTGCCAAATTTCAGATATTGCTACCATTATATGATAGGGTAACCTGTATCCCTGAAGGCTGAATGAAGAGCTGCTGAGGACTTTCAAAGAGAGTACTCTAGTCTGTTGTATTGCTCAAAGATTAGTTTTTTTGACATTTATCTTAAAACCCTGAACAGTTTGTGTGAGAGAGCTCTATTTGCTGAACCACCTAGTCTTGAACGACCTAGACCCCACCTGAGGTCTTGCAGCAGTTTCTTCTCATATTAGTTTTCTTATACTTACACATGTGGTCTTATAATTAGACCATGGACAAAAATAATTTGATATTAGTAATGTTTATTTTTCTTCCAATTTTTCACTGATTTAAAAAATAATTAAGGAGGACCTATGATAACTTATTGAAAATAATCATCAAGGTTTTTAACCATCTTGAAGGATCATAGAGTCCATTACATAGTCATTTTAAAATCTCTTAAGATGTTTAACTCTCAGTTAAAAAAATCAGAACATTATTGAAAGCTTTTCTTTGACAGCAAATCTGCTTTGATTTTTATTTCATAATCATTAATGAAAATATTAGTTACATGAATTTATAACTCACATAGTAATTTTCATCTGTCTTCATAATAAAAATTCATTCTGTAATCTCTTTCATAAAAACACAGTAAACAGCACCTGCCAGAGCACTGTTGAAGCTACCAGAGCCATCAAGCGAGTATTCACTCCACTATGCAAAAACAACAGTGAAAGAGTTAATAAAAGCTGAATAAATTACAAGATTACAAAGGCTTTTATTTATTGGGGGATAGGGAGAGTATGGTATATATGGGATGAAGCATTAATAACTTCTTCGTTCCCCAGGATCGACCTATTGCTTTGGAACCACTCTCTTAGCCCCACAGGGACTGTGAAACTGTGTTTTGGTGGTCTACAGGAGAGGTTAAACTTGGCAAATGCAGTGGGGAATGATGTCATCGAATGCATACCATATGTATTGAGAGTCCGTGAATGCTGTTCTCACTGTCGTGCACAGGCATATGTAAGTGTTGGAATGGAAAAATCATTTTTATGAAAATATAGAGAAGTAAAACAAGAATGTTCTGTCCTGAGCCTGATCAGATCACCAGTAGCTGCCAAGTACTAATACTCCCTGTAAGGTTTTCTCTTCTTAATTCTCCAGCTTCCGCCCTTTTGTTGGCTCTCGAAAGTAGTCCATTCAGAAGACCTTATTCAGCATGTTCTTTCTATTGATATGATATGAACACCAAATGAAAGTTCCATTTTATCCATTAAAGTAAAGCTGGGAGGGTATTTTAGTGTGCATGGTTGCAGCAGATGGAAATGATTAATTGACTCAGCTAACTTGCCAATTTATTCTCTTTTCCCCAGGACAGCAGGGTTGTATCAGAGATTCATAGTGCTAACCATTGTTCATTCATTAATATATCAGAAAGAGTATAATTGTTGTGTTTTAAATATTCTCATTATTATTATTTAAGATGTCATACTCTAATGCTATAGTAATGGATATATAAGTAAATAAAGCAACTGATTTCTATTAGGAATTTATGGCTTATAAGATAGAAGAATATATGGAGATACAAAAAATGTGAGATCCCAGTTATTTTACTCTTAGAAAAAATCCAATGTCATTTTTTCTTAAGCTAGAATAGATAACATCTTAAAATTTTAAAACTATTTTGTATTTTATACAAAGATCGCCTTATATAGCAGTATGATTTTAAAATAATATTTATGAAAAGAAAAGGAATATGTGCCCATTGCAGGTCATGAGAAAGTATAGAAAACATAAATAATAAAGTATTATAATAGAAATCTGTTAAAATTTTTATCTTTCATTCAAGAATGTTTTTCTGTATATGTGCACATACATGTGAATATAGATATAAATATACAGATGGTCACTGACTTAGGATGGTTCAGCCTGTGATTTTTCAACTTTATGGTGCTTTGGGTTTAGGCTTTTCCTAGGCTAGTGATAAGCCACGTGGTACTCTCTTGTGATGCCATAGCTCCCAGTGAGCCACAGAATTGTGTGAATAAAACACCAGTATGATGCACAAAATTGTACTGTTGCCAGTGTTTTGTTTTGTATTTGATCCTGGGAATTGGACCTGGGGTACTTTACCACTGAGCTGCAATCCTACGCCTGTTTAATTTTATTTGGAGACAGGGTCTTGCTAAGTTGCTGAGGTTGGCCTTGAACTAAAGATGAGAATAATAATTATTCTCATTACTATTATTTAAGAGGTCATACTCTAATGCTACATAATGGATACATAAGTAAATAATACATGACTAATTTTTTTTTTTTTGTGATCCTTCTGCCTCAGTCTTCTGAATCGCTTGGGATTACAGGTATGTACCACTGTGTCAGGCTGCCAATGTTTCTTGGATACAAGTGTTCAAGAAATTATGTGAGATATTCACATTATTATAAAATAGACTTTGCTAGATAATGTTACACAACTATAAGTGGACGTAAGTATTTTTAAAAATATTTTTAGCTGTAGATGGGAACAATACCTATATTTTATTTATTTTTATGTGATGCTGAGAATTGATCCCAGTGCCTCATATGTGAGAGGCAAGCACTCTACCACTAAGCCACAACCCCAGCCCTTAATGTAAGTATTTTGAGCATGTTTAAGGTAGGCTAAGCTAAGCTATGGTGTTTGGTAGATTAGGTGTATTTAATTTTTGACATGCACATTTTTAACTTATGATGGTTTTATCAGGTCATAACCCCATTCTGGATTTGAGGAACATCTATATATTTTAATTTTTACAAAATTTGGGAACTCTCAAAAATTAATATTTTCTGTGCTATTTTTACACAGTAACACATCTTGAGACTTTCTCATGTAATTAAAATGTTTTTGGCCATCTTATTTATTTATTTAAAAATTTTTCAGTTATAGATGGACATAATACCTTTATTTTATTTGTTTATTTTTCACATTGTGCTGAGGATTGAACCCAGTGCCTCACATGTGCTAGGTAAGTTGTTCTGCCACTGAGCCACAGTATACCCAGGAATCTTATTTTTCATGAGAAATGAATTGATGTTTTAGAAGGTAAATTCTGCCTTTTGCACTAGAAAAAGTCATCACATTGCTTCCATTTCAGCTCCTAAAATTATAACCAAGAAAGCAATGGGTAGAATTAAATAGTGAGGTGGTCGAAATTATCACAATGACAGGTTATTCTCACAATGACTCTTCGTTCTTCATTGGGCGGGACTCCTATTGGTAAAAACAATCTCACTATATGTGTAATTACAATGCACCAAGAAAAAAACATAAGAGAGAAAAAAGCAACAGCTCCTTTTTTTGGTACTGGGGATCCAACCTAGCATCTCACATGTGCCAGGAAAGCTTACTACCACTGAGCTATCTCCCTAATCCTTATATATTTTATTTGCAGTCAGGATCTCACTAAGTTGCCCAGGCTGCCTCAAACTTGTGATCCTCTTGCCTCAGTCTCTAAGTAGCTGGGATTATAGGCATCACCATTGTGCCAAGCAAGAGCTAACATTTTGCATTCAAAGTATGCACTGGTTAATAACCACTACTTATTGTATTGTATTGTCCTGAGATGAATATTGAGAAAAAAATTCCAGGTGAAAATATTCAAAAGGAAAGTTTTTAACTTTTAAAATTGTTTTGCATTTAAAATTTTTATTATGAAAAATTTCAAACGTATACAAAAGTAAAGAGAATTCTATAATGAACTGTATAAAAATTTTAAAACAATTTCAGCTTATAAACTTATTTTACCTCAAATGCTCATGTTACCTCCCACAGGATTTTTTTTTTTTTAAGCAAATGCCCGACCTTTTATCAGGAAAATATTTTTATTAAGAGCATTTCCTTCAGAGCTGGACAATCCCAGAAGTTGTCTCTTTGTTAGTGTGAATTAGCCATCAGAAAAATGTCAGCGTGGGGAGACTGTAAAATGTAAATTACATGTGATTAGCAATTGGCCTTTATGTGTCTGGCTTTTAGTTGTTTACATATGATTTTTTTAAAAAAATCTTCTCCTTATAAAGATAGTTACCAGAAAGAAATACCTGGAAGATGTGAATAAACAACTTGGTGTGTATTTTTTATTATAGAGGAAAGAGAAAATGTCTTTTTACCATATTTATACCAGATTAGTGCAGAACACAGGAAAAGAATGTGTGTTGTTTTATAGCCAGGTTTATATTAAAGATCAAAGTCTGTAAATGTAGCAAATATAACAAGTTATTGATTTACATGAGTTATTGACTCAGGAGTAGTTACGAGTGAATTGGAGAAGCTCATCTTTCACTATTGATCCACACTTTAGCTGGTGTATTTGTTCACGAGGCTGACTCTATAGGAAATGTTTCTTTCTGAAGCATGAGTTACAGTAGGCCTGCCAGGCTTCATGTAAGATGGACAATTATTATGAAACTGGCAATCGTTAGATCAGTGCTTGGAATCTGTCACAGGCGACTACTGACTGGAACTAATGACTGCTTATTAATTTTTGTCAGATAGTTTCATTATTTATTAGCATCTTATAATATGTAATATTTTTAATGATCTTAGCTCATATTATTAACATATGGCTAAAACAACATTATATATGAAAAACATCCTTGCTGAGAATAATAGACTAATATTTTTAAACAACATTTTAAGAGTTTGGAATTCACCATAACTACCAACAACTCATTAGGCAATTTCATTATCTTTATTTCATAGATATGAAACTAAAGTCTAATGATATTAAGTATACTTTTCAAATTTACCTAGTAAGTTGCACAGCTAATTTCCAAACTTATCCATTTATTCAACAAATATTCATTTTGAGTCTGCTTGTAAAGACCTGGAGAAAATGATGTGAAAGCCATGGCACTTACATCCTAAGGGAGAGCTAGATATTAAAGTGATCAATCACAGAATTAATTATTTAATTACAGCAGTGATGAGTGGTGCCAAGGAGTATAGCGTGGGATGAGAACATTTTGTAAAAAGAGGACCTGATGTAGTCTGGAAGTTCCCTGAGGAAATAGTTCACCTGAGTTCACAAGAAAGTAGGGGAGGGGCTGGGGTTGTGGCTCAGTGGTAAAGCACTCGCCTAGATGTGTGAGGCACTGGGTTCGATCTCTGCACCACGTATAACAAACAAATAAATAAACGTCCATCAATAACTAATAAAAAGAAAAAAAAAAAGAGAAAGAAATTAGGGGAGGTGAGAGAATGTTCCAGGCAGAGGGGATAGCATGGGCAGTCATCTTGAGGGGGAAAGGATATTGTTAGGTTTCAAAACAGATCAGGCAAGTGTGTTTGGAGCACAAAGAATGAGTGAGGGATAGAGATGTCTGATGAGGCGGTCAGGGGCCAGTCCCAAGCCTCATGCTTTTTTTTTTTTTTAATGAAAAGTACCTTTTTTTTTTTTTTTTAATTGTAGATGTACCCACTACTTTTATTTTATTTATTTGTCTTTATGTGCTGCTAAGGATTGAACCCAGTGCCTCACACATGCTAGTAGTCAAGTGCTCTAGTAGCTAGTAAGCAAGCTACAACCCCAGCCCCCAAATCGTTCATTGCCCACCATTTATGAGGCAATGCAATGCAGTCTGAAAGAATTTCCAACCTAAATTAGAAAATACACATACCCCTCCCCCCCAATCACCCTCCGAGAGTGTAAGGCCAAAGGAAGTTATGGACCCCTTTGGGTATTGTGGTATTAAATGATTAATTTTTATCAGTAAGTATATAGTTCAAACTTGGGTATGGTTATTTCTACCCTTTGTTTGCAAGAGTAACTCGTTTCTTCTCACTTTTGGGAAGATTAGATATCTATATTATCCAAGATTTCTACACTGACAACCTTCTTGTCAGAATCCTGTGGAAAGCTCTTTTGAAGGACTTTAGAATGCTACCTTTACATTTCTATTATAATATTTTCTGGAAGGAGCCTGCATGATTCCCACTGTATTGCTAGTCCGTAAGTGATATGTAGTGATATGAAATCAGTTGATGATCGTTTTCCAAGCTGTAACCTCTCAGGTGTAGGGATGATGGGGGGATTAAGCTACATTAGACAGATATTGGTGCTTCATTGTAGAAACAGCTGTTATCTCTTAGTTGATTGTTATCAGCTGGATTTTCAAGGCTTTACTTATAGACCAGCACCAAAAATAGTAATTCTGTCCTATTTGAAGAATATGTAAGAGAATACTGTATTAACCACATAAATCTTAAAAGATAAAGATATGGTTAAAAACATGTGCTTTTATAGGTACCAGAGAATGCTTTTAGTACCAGACAGCTTTTCAGCTTATAGCATCAGAACACACGGTAAGGCCCCAAACTTAATGGCATTTAAAAAATTCATTGCATCCAAAGGGAATACAAAAATTGAGTAGGCCAGTCATGATTTTTAAAAAGGATATTTTTTTATATTGCATAGATTATGTTCAATAAAGCAAAAAGAACAGCATAAGTTAAGAAAATATTATGAAAATATGAAGTCTTGAATTTACTTGGAAAAGAACTACTCCATAAAATTTAATTCCTTTAAAAATTCTGGATAAGCAAGTGAGATTTCTTCAAGCTTATATGAAAATTGTTTTTTTTAAAGATTTTTTTTAAAGATGGACACATATCTTTATTTTATTTATTTTTTATGTGGTGCTGAGGATCAAACCCAGTGCCTCAAGTGTGCTAGGCAAGCACTCTACCACAGAGCCGCAACCCCAGCCCCCTGAAAGTTGTTTTTGGAGAAGTAAAATAGGAATAAATATCATATATGTTAAGTTGATATTTGTCGGTTATGAAATGTAAACTAATGTTTTAAATAGTTTTCTGTTCTTATATTTATCTTATATCCCTCTTACATCAAATATTTTCATCCTACAATTAAAAAATTAAATTCCATTCTCATTACCATTGCCCTAACTGCCACTCAGATTGAAGAAATGGAATATTGCCAGTGTCCTGGAAGCACCTCCTTTCGTTCCCTCCTAATCATGGCCTCCTCATTCCTCTCCAGACATAGCTACTACCCTAATATCTAACACCACAGATTTTGATATTTCTGTTATTTTATATAGAATTCAAATAATGTGCGTTCTCTGTGACATCTTTGTACTTTTGCTCCTTTGGCTTTTTAATATGTGAGATTGACTTATATTGTTTATAACAGTAGTTTGTTCACTTTTATTGCTGTATATACAATAATTTACTTTTCTATTCTGTCACTGATGGATGTTGGGATTGTTTCCAGGTTTTATTATTATGAACAGTAATGCTATGATCATTCTGTAACACCAGGCAGTTACACAAGCAGTTTATGAGGATTCCAGTTTCTCTGCGTTCATTGATAACATGTAGTATTTTTATTATATTTGATTTTAGCCATTCTGGTGTTGTGTAGTGATATCTCCTTATGTCTTTTGTGTCCCTGGTGGTTAATAAAATTGAGAATCTTTTGTTTATTAGACATTTGGATATCTTTTTAAAAAATCTTTATTTTATTTGTTTTTATGTGGTGCTGAGGTTTGAACCTAGTGCCCCACACTGGGAGGCAAGCAATGTACCTCTGAGCTACAGCCCCAGCCCATGGATCTTTTTTTGTAGAGTGCATACTGGAATCTCTTAATTTTTGGTGTGGGTTTTTTTTTTTTCTTACTGATTTTAAGTTCTTTGTATAATCTGAGTATAAACTGTTTGTCAAGATGAATATTGCATGTATTTTCTTCCACTCAGAGGTTTGCCTTTAAATTCTTCTAATGATGTCTTTGATAAACAGAAATTCTTGATTTTAATGTACTGCTCTTTTTCTTTTCTTTTTTTAAAATTTATTTTAATTAGTATATAGGACAGCAAAGTGCATCTTGATTTATTGTACATGATTGCAGCACAACTTTTCATTTCTCTGGTTGTACACAATGCAGCATCGCATCCTGTGTGCAGTCTTACATGTACCTAGGATAGTGATGTCCCTCTCATTCCACCATCTTTATGATAGCACTTTTGTATCATACTTAAGAAATCTTGTGTTGGGAGTGTAGCTAAGTGGCACTTTGCTTGACTAGCATGCATGAGATCCTGGGTTTGATCCCCAGCAGTGCCCCCAAATCCCAACCCAAACCAAACCAAAACCAAAAAACAAAACAGCAACAACAACAAAAAACCGAATACCCACCTCAATCATGAAGATAGTCTGTTAAATTCTAAAAGTTTTATTATTATACCTAATACTCTTAGATTTGTAATTCACCTCAGTTAATTTTTTTGTGAAGGGGTAAAAGGTTAAAACATGTTTTGTCACCCACATATGAATATGAATTGACCCAGCACCATTTATTGAAAAGTTTGTTCTTTATTGTTTTGCAGTGATATTACTGTCATAAATCCAGTGTGTGTGTGTGTGTACATTTGCATGTGTATATATATATTTTTTTTCCCGAAATTTCTATTTTGTTTTATTTGTCTTCTCTTGCTTAATACTGCATGGATTATTCTTGTTTTATATTACATCTAGATATTCAGAATAAGTGCTTATACTTTATTCTGCTTATTCAACTTTGTTCTGCTTTTTCAAAGTTATCTTGGCTTTGCATTTCCATATACATTTTAAAACCAGTTTGTCAGATTCATTTTCGTGGGATTTGGGATTGGGATTATACTGTATCTGTAATAGATGCATTTAGGGAGAATGAACATTTTTAAAACAAGGAATTTATGGTTGTAGGGCCTGTAATGATTTCCCCTCTTTTTATTCATAATGTTGGTTATCTGGACTTTCTTTCTATATGCTTTTTTTTTCTTTAATTTTTATTGTTGGTTGTTCAAAACATTACATAGTTCTTGACATATCATATTTCACACTTTGATTCAAGTGGGTTATGAACTCCCATTTTTACCCCGTATACAGATTGCAGCATCACATCGGTTACACATCCACTGTTTTACATATTGCTATACTAGTGTCTGTTGTATTCTGCTGCCTTTCCTATCCTCTACTATCCCCCATCCCCTCCCCTGACCTCCCATCTTCTCTCTCTACCCCATTTACTGTAATTCATTACTCCCCCTTGTTTTTTTCCCCCTTTCCCCTCACTTCCTTTTGTATGTAATTTTGTATAACCATGAGGGTCTCCTTCCATTTCCATGCAATTTCCCTTCTCTCTCCTTTTCCCTCCCTCCTCTCGTCCCTGTTTAATGTTAATCTTCTTCTCATGCTCTTCTTCCCAACTCTGTTCTTAGTTACTCTCCTTATATCAAAGAAGACATTTGGCATTTTTTTTTTTTTTAGGGATTGGCTAGCTTCACTTAGCATAATCTGCTCTAATGCCATCCATTTCCCTGCAAATTCTATGATTTTGTCATTTTTTAATGCAGAGTAATACTCAATTGTGTATAAATGCCACATTTTTTTTATCCATTCGTCTATTGAAGGGCATCTAGGTTGGTTCCACAGTCTTGCTATTGTGAATTGTGCTGCTATGAACATCGATGTAGCAGTGTCCCTGTAGCATGCTCTTTTTAGGTCTTTAGGGAATAGACTGAGAAGGGGAATAGCTGGGTCAAATGGTGGTTCCATTCCCAGCTTTCCAAGAAATCTCCATACTGCTTTCCAAATTGGCTGCACCAATTTGCAGTCCCACCAGCAATGTACAAGTGTACCCTTTTCTCCACATCCTCGCCAGCACTTGTTGTTGTTTGACTTCCTAATGGCTGCCAATCTTACTGGAGTGAGATGGTATCTTAGGGTGGTTTTGATTTGCATTTCTCTGACTGCTAGAGATGGTGAGCATTTTTTCATGTACTTTTTGATTGATTGTATGTCCTCCTCTGAGAAGTGTCTGTTCAGGTCCTTGGCCCATTTGTTGATTGGGTTATTTGTTTTCTTATTTTTTAATTTTTTGAGTTCTTTGTATATTCTGGATATTAGGGCTCTATCTGAAGTGTGAGGAGTAAAGATTTGTTCCCAGGATGTAGGCTCCCTATTTACCTCTCTTATTGTTTCTTTTGCTGAGAAAAAACTTTTTAGTTTGAGTAAGTCCCATTTGTTGATTTTTGTTATTAACTCTTGTGCTATGGGTGTCCTATTGAGGAATTTGGAGCCCGACCCCACAGTATGTAGATCGTAGCCAACTTTTTCTTCTATCAGACGCCGTGTCTCTGATTTGATATCAAGCTCCTTGATCCATTTTGAGTTAACTTTTGTGCATGGCGAGAGAAAGGGATTCAGTTTCATTTTGTTGCATATGGATTTCCAGTTTTCCCAGCACCATTTGTTGAAGATGCTATCCTTCCTCCATTGCATGCTTTTAGCCCCTTTATCAAATATAAGATAGTTGTAGTTTTGTGGATTGGTTTCTGTGTCCTCTATTCTGTACCATTGGTCCACCCGCCTGTTTTGGTACCAGTACCATGCTGTTTTTGTTACTATTGCTCTGTAGTGTAGTTTGAGGTCTGGTATTGCTATACCACCTGATTCACACTTCCTGCTTAGAGTTGTTTTTGCTATTCTGGGTTTTTTATTTTTTCATATGAATTTCATGATTGCTTTATCTATTTCTACAAGAAATGCCGTTGGGATTTTGATTGGCATTGCATTAAACCTATAGAGGACTTTTGGTAATATTGCCATTTTGATGATGTTAGTTCTGCCTATCCATGAACAGGGTATATTTTTCCATCTTCTAAGATCTTCTTCTATATTTCTCTTTAGGGTTCTGTAGTTTTCATTGTATAAGTCTTTCACCTCTTTTGTTAGGTTGATTCCCAAGTATTTTATTTTATTTTTTGAGGATATTGTGAATGAAGTGGTTGTCCTCATTTCCATTTCAGAGGATTTGTCGCTGATATACAGGAATGCCTTTGATTTATGCGTGTTGATTTTATATCCTGCCACTTTGCTGAACTCATTTATTAGCTCTAATAGTTTCTTTGTAGACCCTTTTGGGTCTGCTAGGTATAGAATCATGTCATCTGCAAATAGTGATAATTTAAGTTCTTCTTTTCCTATTTTTATGCCTTTAATTTCTTTCATCTGTCTAATTGCTCTGGCCAGTGTTTCAAGAACTATGTTGAACAGAAGTGGTGAGAGAGGGCATCCCTGTCTTGTTCCAGATTTTAGAGGGAATGCCTTCAATTTTTCTCCATTCAGAATGATGCTAGCCTGAGGCTTAGCATAGATTGCTTTTACAATATTGAGGTATGTTCCTGTTATCCCTAGTTTTTCTAGAGTTTTGAACATAAAGGGATGCTATACTTTGTCGAATGCTTTTTCCACATCTATTGAGATGATCATATGGTTCTTATCTTTAAGTCTATTGATGTGGTGAATAACATTTATTGATTTCCGTATATTGAACCAGCCTTGCATCCCAGGGATGAATCCTACTTGATCATGGTGCACAATTTTTTTGATATGTTTTTGTATCCGATTCGCCAGAATTTTATTGAGGATTTTTGCATCTAGGTTCATTAGAGATATTGGTCTGTAGTTTTCTTTCTTAGAAGTGTCTTTGTCTGGTTTAGGAATCAAAGTGATGTTGGCCTCGTAGAATGAATTTGGAAGTTCTCCCTCTTTTTCTATTTCCTGAAATAGCTTGAAAAGTATTGGTAGTAGTTCCTCTTTAAAGGTTTTGTAAAACTCTGCTGTATACCCATCCGGTCCTGGGCTTTTCTTAGTTGGTAGTCTTTTGATGGTTTCTTCTATTTCCTCAATTGATATTGGTCTGTTTAGATTGTCTATATCCTCCTGACTCAATCTGGGCAGATCATATGACTTAAGAAATTTATCGATGCCTTCACTATCTTCTATTTTATTGGAGTATAAGGATTCAAAATAATTTCTGATTATCTTCTGTATTTCTGAAGTGTCTGTTGTGATATTGCCTTTTTCATCCCGTATGCTAGTAATTTGAGTTCTCTCTCTTCTTCTCTTCGTTAGCATGGCTAAAGGTCTGTCAATCTTATTTATTTTTTCAAAGAACCAACTTTTAGTTTTGTCAATTTTTTCAATTGTTTATTTTGTTTCGATTTCTTTAATTTCAGCTCTGATTTTAATTATTTCTTGCCTTCTACTTCTTTTGCTGTTGTTTTGCTCTTTTTTTCTAGAGTTTTGAGATGAAGTATGAGGTCATTTATTTGTTGGTTTTTTCTTTTTTTAAGGGAATGAACTCCAAGCAATGAATTTTCCTCTTAGAACTGCTTTCAATGTGTCCCATAGATTCCGATATGTTGTGTCTGTGTTTTCATTTATCTCTAAGAATTTTTTAATTTCCTCCTTGATGTCTTCTATAACCCATTGATTATTCAGGAACCTATTGTTCATTCTCCAAGTGATGTATGATTTTTCCTTCCTTCTTTTATCGTTGATTTTCAGTTTAATTCCATTATGATCAGATAAGATGCATGGTATTATCTCTACTCCTTTATACTGTCTAAGAGTTGCCCTGTGACATAATATATGATCTATTTTTGAGAAGGATCCATGTGCTGCTGAGAAAAAAGTGTAACTGCTTGATGTTGGGTGGTATATTCTATATATGTCAATTAAGTCTAGGTTATTAATTGTGTTATTGAATTCTATAATTTCCTTATTCAACTTTTGTTTGGAAGATCTGTCCAGTGGTGAGAGAGGTGTGTTGAAGTCTCCCATGATTATTGTATGGTGGTCTATTAGACTCTTGAACTTGAGAAGAGTTTGTTTGATGAACATAGCTGCACCATTGTTTGGGGCATATATATTTATGATTGTTATGTCTTGTTGGTGTATGGTTCCCTTGAGCAGTACGTAGTGTCCCTCTTTATCCCTTTTGATTAACTTTGGCTTGAAATCTATTTTATTTGATATGAGTATGGACACTCCTGCTTGCTTCCGAAGTCCATATGAGTGATATGATTTTTCCCAACCTTTCACCTTCAGTCTATGTATGTCTTTTCCTATCAAATGTGTCTCCTGTAGGCAGCATATTGTTGGGTCTTTTTTTGTGATCCATTCTACTAGCCTGTGTCTCTTAATTGGTGAATTTAAGCCATTAACATTTAGGGTTATTATTGAGATATGGGTTGTTCTTTCAGCCATGTTTGTTTATTTATGTTACTTAACATGGTTTGTTTTTCCTCTTTGATTATTTTCCCCCCCTTTACTGTACTACCTCCCACTGTTGGTTTTCGTTGTTATTTTCCATTTCCTCTTCCTGTAATGTTTTGCCGAGGATGTTTTGAAGAGATGGTTTTCTAGCTGCAAATTCGTTTAACTCTTGTTTATCGTGGAAGGTTTTAATTTCATCTTCCATCCTGAAGCTTAATTTCGCTGGATACACAATTCTTGGTTGGAACCAATTTTCTTTCAGTGTTTGAAATATGTTATTCCAGGATCTTCTAGCTTTCAGAGTCTGTGTTGAAAGATTAGCTGTTATCCTGATTGTTTTACCCCTAAATGTAATCTGCTTCCTTTCTCTTGTAGCTTTTAAATTTCTCTCCTTATTCTGTATGTTGGGCATCTTCATTATAATGTGTTTAGGTGTGGATCTCTTATGATTTTGCACATTCGGCGTCCTGTAGGCTTCTAGGATTTGGGATTCTGTCTCATTCTTCAAGTCTGGGAAGTTTTCTTGTATTATTTCATTGAACAGATTGCTCATTCCTTTGGTTTGGTCCTCTATACCTTCCTGTATCCCAATGACTCTTAAGTTTGGTCTCTTTATATTATCCCATATTTCTTGGATGTTGTGCTCATGGTTTCTTAACAGTCTTGCTGAGCTGTCTATGTTCTTTTCAAGTTGGAATACTTTGTCTTCATTGTCTGATGTTCTATCTTCTAAGAGTTCTACTCTGCTGGTAGTATTCTCAATTGAGTTTTTAAGTTGGTTTATTGCTTCCTGCATTTCTAGGATTTCTGTTTGTTTGTTTTTTATAACCTCTATCTCCCTGTATAGTTGATCTTTTGCTTCTTGGATTTGTTTATGTAATTCATTGTCGAAGTGATCTTTCATTGTGTGATTTTGCTGTCTAATGTCTTCCTTGAGACTCCAGATCATCTAAAGCATGTATATCCTGAACTCTTTATCTGACATTCCATGTGCTGCAGATATTGCCTCTTCTAATGTTGAGTTGGCCTGCATTGCTTGTGGTCCTTTCTTTCCTTGTCTTTTCATACTGCTCGCGTTTCTTTCTGCTTGGTGAAACTGTTGTGTTATTGAATTTTACCCCTATATATTTATATTGCTCTTGTATAGTTGCAAAGTCTCCCTCGCTGGCGCGGGCGGCGGCTCTGCCCCTCCTCCAATTGGAGCAATGTGCCTACCACGCTGGCAGGCCGCTGGGCCGGTTTTGCAGGTCGGTAGCAGGTCCGCCTACCTTGCAGGTGCGGGCGGGGACTCTGCCCCTCCGCGGGTCACTGGGCCTGTTCTGCTGGTCTGTTGCAGGTCCGCCTGCCTTTCAGGCGCGGGCGGCGGCTCTGCCCCTCCCCCAGTCGGGGCGATGTGTCTACCATGCTGGCGGGCCGCTGGGCCTCTATATGCTTTTTTTCTTGATAAGCCTTTTGAGGAGTTTATAAATTTATTAGACTCCTTAGAGAATCACCTTTGCTTTGTTGATCATCTCTTATATTATTAAATTTTGTTTATCTTATTTATTGCTTTTTAACTTCTTGAGAAAGATGCTTAGGTTATTGATTTTTTAAAATCTTTTTTTAATATTTATTTTTTAGTTGTAGTTGGACACATTACCTTTATTTTATTTATTTATTTTTATGTGGCACTGAAGATTGAACCCAGGGCCTTACACATGCTAGGCAAGTGCTCTACCACTGAGCCAGAACCCCAGTCCCTATCTTTTTATTTTCACATGTATGCATTTAAAACTATACATTTTCCTCTGAGCTCAGCTTAACTAGGATCTCACATATTTTTATGTGTAATACTTTGTCTTTTCTTAAATATTGTGTATCCTTTGTAATTTTATGGCCTATCCTATATTTAATTGCTTAAAAATGTCAACTTTATTGAGTATAATTTACATACAATAAAATATACCTGTTTTGGGGCTGGGATTGTGGCTCAGCGGTAGAGCGCTCGCCTAGCATGGGTGGGACCAGGGTTTGATCCTCAGCACCACAAAATAAAGGCATTGTGTTGTGTCCATCTACATCTAAAAATAAATATTAAAAAAAAAAAAAAATATATATATATATATATATATATATATATATATATATACCTGTTTTATGTTTAATAAATTTTAACAAGTGCATACATCCCAAACATGACCATCCCAATCAAGATAGAAAGCATTTCCATTATCCAAAAGTTTTCTTGTGCTTCTTTGAAGCCACCCTCTCCACTGGCCTCAGGCAACCACTGTTCTTCTATCATTATAGATAAAAGTTCTTGAATTTCCTATAAATAGAATCATATAGAATCTGTAATCTTTCGAATTTTTCCTGTTTTATTTTACTTGCTTTTGAGATTTATATAAATTGTAGACGTCAGTAATTTGTTGCTTTTTATTACTGAGTAGTATTACATTGTGTGAATATATCATGATTAATTTATCCATCTACTTGATGGATATTTGGGCTATGTCAATTGTTTTTGTTATTGTTACTCTGTGTGTATGTGTGCTGGGGAATTAAACTCAGGGCCTTGTGCATGCTGAGCACACACCATACAACTAAGCTGTGTTCCCAGAATATGTCTAGTTTTCAGCTCTTATGAAAAAAGGTGTTGTGAACATCTATCTTTGTATAGATATTTGCTTTGGTTTCTCTTAGGTAAATTCCTCAGAGCAGGATTATTAGCAATAGTACACTTAATAGTATAGATAACTGGCAAACCATTATTTTGTTTAATGAGTTTTAACAAATTATTTTATACTCCCACCAGCA
Source organism: Callospermophilus lateralis (assembly GCF_048772815.1). Taxonomy (NCBI): domain Eukaryota; kingdom Metazoa; phylum Chordata; class Mammalia; order Rodentia; family Sciuridae; genus Callospermophilus; species Callospermophilus lateralis. The sequence goes on along the minus strand of NC_135305.1, from coordinate 116,342,972 downwards.
GTGAATGAGAATTTCATTTGCATCACATCCTTGAAAACATTTGGCATTTTCATTCTTTTAAATTAAAAAAATTAATCATGGCAAAAACATGTAATATAAAATTTACCTTCTTTAACAATTTTTTTTTAATTTACCTTCTTAATTGTTTTTCAGTGTACAGTTCAGTAGTATTGAGTCTGCTCAGGCTGTCATGTAACAGATCTCTAGAACTTTTTCACCTTGAAAAACAAACTTTATACCCTGATCATCAAACTACTCTTGCTTCCATTAGGCTTCTGGCAATCATTATTCTACTTTTTTTCCATGATTTTGACCACTCTAGGTATCTTATATAACTGGAAGCATACAATATTTGTCCTTTTGTGACTCACTTATTTCACTCAGCATAATGTGTGCAAGGTTCATCTGTGTTGTAGTATGTGACAGGATTTCCTTTTTTTTTTTAAAGCTGACTCATATTCCCCTGTATGCAGATACTACATTTTCTTTACCCAGTCATTTGTTGATACACTTTGTCACCTCTACCTTTAGATGACTGTGAGTAATGCTACAGTGAAAATGAGTATGCGAATCTCTCTTGTGACACTGTTTTCTGTTCTTTCAGATATGTAGTGCAGAAGTGGGATTAGGGGATGCTTTGGTTTGAATGTGCCTTCCAAAGTTCATGTGTTAGAAACTGAAACACCAAGGCAACCATGTTGAGAAATAGGACCTAATAACAGGTGAAAATATATGTGTATATATATATATATTTTTATGTGTATTGAGGGAGTGGGTTAGTTATAAAAATGACTTCAGCACTTTCTTGCTCTCGCCTTCATACTCTCTTACCCTTTTGCCTTCCACCATGATATAAAACAGCATGAAGCCCTTCTCCAGATGCCAGCATCAAGTTCTTGGACTCTTAGCTTCTAGAACCAACCATGAGCCAATAAATTCTATTGTGTACAAATTACCCAATCTCAAGTATTGTATCATAACAATACAAAATGTACTAAGACACAGATTTTTCATATGGTAATTCTAATTTTAGTTTTTTTGAGGAATCTCCATACTGTAGTCTATGGTGGCTGCACCATTTTACATTCCTTCTAGTAGTGCACAAGGGTTTCATTTTCTCTACATCCTTACCAACACTTGTTGTTTTCTGCTTTTTTTTTTTTTATAGTGACCATCCTAATGGGTATGAGGTGATATCTCATGTCATTTTAATTTGCATTTCTCTAATGATTCATGATTTTTAAAATATATTTTTAGTTGTTGATGGATCTTTATTTTTTATATGTGGTGCTGTGAATAGAACCCAGTGCCTCACACAGGCTAGCCAAATGGTCTCCCATTGAGTTATAACCCCAGCCCTGATTAGTGATTTTTGAGCATCTTTTCATATGTTTATTGGGCATTTGTATATTTCTTTGGCCAATTTTAAAATCAGGTTACTTGTTATTTCATTGTTGAGTTTCAAGAATTCTTCATACATTCTGTGTATTAATCCATCAGATATATGATTTAGAATTATTTTCTCCAATTCCATGGGTTGTCTTTTTTACTTTGTGATTCTTTCCTTTGTAGTGCATAAGTTTTAAGTTAGATACAGTTCCATTTATCTATTTTAGCATTTGTTGCCTATATTTTTGGGGTCATATCTAAGAAACTAGTATAAAATCTGATCTTATGAAGCTTCTAGGAGTTTTATAATTTCAGGTTTTATTTTTAGGTCTGTAATGCATTTTAAATTAATTTTGGTATGTGGTGCAAAGATCCAACTTCATTCTTTTGCTTGTAGACCTTCAATTTTCTTAGCACCATTTATTGAAAAAACTGTCCTTTCCCCATTATGTGGTCTTGGCACCTTTGTCAAAGATCATTTGACTATATATGCAAGGGTTTATTTCTAGTCTCTCTATTCTGTTCCACTGATCAATGTATCTGTCATTTTGCCAGTTCCATGTTGTTTAGATTACAGTAGTTTTATAATGTTTTGAAATCAGGAAGTGGGAGATCTCTAACTTTGTTCTTCTTTTTCAAATTTATTTTGGAAATTTTTGGTACTCATGATTCCATATTAATTTTAGGATTTTTTTCTATCTGCAAAAAACATACAATTGGAATTTTGATAGGAATTGCATAGAATTTATAGATTGCTTTGGGTACTAAGGACATTTTAACAATATTAATTCTTGGGAGTCCATGAACATGGGACATCTATACATTTATTTGTGTCATACTTAATTTGCTTCAGCAGTGTTATGTAGTTTTCAATGTATAGGTCTTTTAACTCCTTGATTAAGTTTACTCATAAGTATTGTATTCTTTTTGGTGCCTGTTGTGAAAGAATAGTTTTCTTAATTTCTTTCTTGAATTTTTCATTGTTAATGGATGGAAACATAGATTTTTTGTGTGTTGATTTTGAATCTTATAGCTTTGCTAAATTCATTACTTCTATGTAATTTGCTAGTTTTGTGTCGTGTGCATGTATGTGTTTGCATGTTTTCTACATGCAAGAGAAAATTTTATTGCTTCTTTTCCACTTTGGGTGCCTTTTATTTCTTTATCTTGTCTATTTGCTTTTGTCTTTCACTCCTTCATGTGTTGTATTAAACTGACCTTTTGTATGTTGAATCATCCTATTCCAATCATCCTTCTATATCCAACTTGGTTATGGTGTATAATCCTTCTAATGTGCTGTTGAATTCAGTCTGCTAGTATTCTGTTGAGTATTTTTCAGCAATATTCAATAGGAATATTGACCTGCAGTTTTCTTTTGTTTGACTTTAGTTATCAGGGTAGTGCTGGTTTCATAGAACGAATTTGGAAGTGTTCCCTCTTAAATTTTTTGGAAGATTGTAAGAATTGGTGTTACTTTTTTAATATTTATTTTTCAGTTTTTTTGGTGGACACAGCATCTTTATTTTATTATTTATGTGGTGTTGAGGATCGAACCCAGTGCCTGGCGCATGCCAGGCAAGCATGTTACCACTTGAGCCACATTCCCAGCCTCTGGTGTTACTTTTTTAATGTTTGTGAAATTCCCCAGTGTAGCCAGCCATCTGACTCTAGTCTTGTTTGTTGGAGATTTTAGGTTATAAATTCAGCCTCCTTACTAGTTATAAATTTGTTCAGGTTTTTTATTTCTTCAGGATTCAGTCATAATGTTTCATGATTCAGGTGGTATTCACTAGCAGTTTATCTGTTTCTTCCAGGTTATCCAATCTTAACAGTGTATAATTTTTTATAGCAGTCCCTATAATCCTTCTTTAATTTCTATGGTCAATTGTAATATCTTTTCTTTATTTTTGATTTTACTTATTTGAGTTTTCTCTTTTTCTGAATTAGTTTAGATAAATGTTAATTTATTGATCTTTTAAAAAATTTCAACTCTTAGTTTCATTGATTATTTTTTTCTGCTTCTTATTTTGTTTCTGCCCTAATCTTAATTATATCTGCCCTTTTGCTAACTTTTGATTTAGCTTATTCTTTTTCTAGCTCATTGAGGTGTTAGGTTATTCATCTGTGACTCATTACTGCTATAAACTTGCCTCTAAGAAGTGTTTTTGCCACATCCCATATATTTTGGTGTGTTGTTTTCTTTTTTATTTATCTCAAAATATTTTCTAATTTCCCTTATGATTTCTCCTTTGATCAATTGCCATTTGTCATAGTCTGTTTGGGCATGTATAACAAAATACCAAAATATGATACAAAATACTTAACTGGGGGGTCTACAGCAACAGAAATTTTATTGGCACAGTTCTGAAAGTGGAGAAGCCCAGATTCAAGTCACCTGGCAGATTTGGTGTCTAATGAGGGTCCTTTTCCTCTTTCATGGATGGCTGTATTTTTGCTGTGTCCTCACATGGCAGGAAGGGCAAAAGATTTCTCTAGAACCTCTAATCAAGACACTAATTTCATTCATGAAGGCAAAGCTCTCATGACCTAATCTCTTTCTGAAGACCCTACCTGCTAGTACCATTACCCTAGTGTTTAGGATGTCAACATATACATTTTTGAGGAACTTAACTGTTTGGTCCATTGCACAGTTCTATTTAATCTCAGTCATTCTTGAGGATGTATAATGGCGTCTGAGGTATTCCATTTCTCTGATGAATAATGAGGATACACATTTTTGTGTGTGTGCTTTTTAGCAATAAGTTGTTTACTTTTGTAAGCTTTCTGTTAAATTTTTTGCTCAATTTTGAATTGGGTTGTTTTCTTCTTGTATTGAGCTTTAAGATATTTTCTAATAACAGTTTCTCATGTATTAAGAATGCTTTCTCTTAGTCAGTAATTTGCCTTTTGATTTTTCTTAATGACATCTTCCAAAGAATAGAAGTTTCTCATTTTGGTGAAATCCATTTATCAAGTTTTTATGTTGTGGTTTATACTTTTTGAGTTATGTCAAGGATTTGTTTGCCTTCTCAAAGATTGTGAATATTTTTCTCTAGATGTTTTATAATTTTAGCTTTTATGTCTAGTGTATAATTTACCATGAGTTGCTTTTTATGTATGGTGTATATTAAGGATCACAGGATTACTTTTTTTCCATACATATATCCAGTAGTTAAAAGTATCACTGAAAAAAAAAAAAGCCAGCATTCTTCTCTATCATTGTATTAAGTTGGCAATTTTGTTAAAAATGAATTGACTATATATAATTGAATGTAAATACTTGAGTCTATTTCTGGATTCTTTAGTCTGTTCCATGAATTTATACATGCACTGTTAATAATTTGACACTGTCTGATTGCTTCTGTTTAGAGTAAGTCTTAAAGTATTATGAGTCTTTCAACTTCGCTTCTTTTGCCAAGCTGTTTTGACTATTCTAGGTCCTTTGAATTTCCATATGACTTTTAGAATCAACTTGTCATGTTCTGAAGAAAGCTAGCTGGGATTTTGATTGAGATTATATTGAATCTATAGATAAATTTGTAGAGGACAGTCATCTTAACAACACTGAATTTTCCAATGCATGAATGTGGCATGGATATTTCATTTCATTTCATAGATATATATATTTCATTTCATAGATCATTTCATTTCCATTGTGATCTAATTAACCCTGCTAAAACTTTTAGTTCCATTTCTTTCCACTCCTCAGCTCTAACTTCTTTTTCCTCATCTACTGAAGTAACCACGGTTGTCTTCACATACCATGCCATTTCATGCTGTAGACTCATGGAATTTCCTTTATCTGTGCTACCTTATGTATCACATCTTCATATAACTAATAAGGCTCCAGAGTCAGATTACTGGAATTGAATTAAACAGGACCTATCTCACTGTAGGTGCTCAATAAATGTTAGCTTTTATGTTGACCATGTTTTCTGCATCCACTAGATTGTGCACTCCTTGTGAACAGTGAACACTTTCTTCTGCTTCTTTTTCCTCTTTCCTCTCCTCCTTCTTTTGTAACTAGTGTCTAATTCAATACCTGGCATGTAGTATGTGCTCTAAAAATGTTTATCTTATGGTTTTTTTTTAAAAGCTCTGGAAATAAACACTGATAAATTTCACACCATTAAGAAATAACCCTTTCAATTATGAAATTTTATCAAATCAGCTTTTCCTATTTTGCCAGTTTGCAAGCAAAATAGTGGCAAATAAAATGGAGTCATTGAAAAGGTTTTTAATTCTAATCAAAGAATGCAGTGTCTCAAGTGATTGATCTGTTTCTAGTTTTTCTTCCTCTTGTCTCATTTTGTGAAATTGCTGACTACATCTTTATTTGATTCTTGATATAGCTTTATGAAACTCATGTTATCAGAAACTGTAGAAAATTGTTACTGCTAATAAATAGAAATTTTGTTGCTAATGAAAATTATGGGATTGCTATAATAAGGAATTGTCCATTATAAATGTTGAGGTTTCTGCATATTGTAGACTTTAATGTAATTATCTATGTCCTAGCAAGATTATATATTATTCAAAAGATAAAACTAATCTGAATATTAAGGATAAATTGGATCCACATTATATTTCTTTTACTGTTACTATTTTATAATCATTTTCTCTTTGTAATAATGGATCCTTATATAAGAAGTAATATTTTTACAAAATTTTTACATGTATTCAAGATATAAGTCTTAACTTCCTGTTCTAAGAAATTTTTTTACCTCCTGTTTTAGAGAAAGCTAGATAAAGCCATATGATACAATGGCAAAAATGAATGATCTTAAACACATTGACAGAGGAAATCTTACAGGAAGGCACTGGAATGGAGGCCAGCAGACATTTGCTGTAACTGTCTTACAGGTAATCTTTTAGGTTAAGGTGGCGATGGTTCCTTCTTGGAGACTTCTTTCACTTTTGCAGGCTTTCCCAGGAATGTATTGAACAAATATTCAATATAAATATTGAACAAATATTTATTCAATACTTAGTATTTGTATTATTTGGAAGTAAGTTAGAATTATAATTTTTCTACCAAAAATCATAGCATTGGACCTATTTGACATGATAAAATAAAAAAGTCATAACAAGTTCTGACAAGTATGTAGAAAAGTCAGAACCCTCAAATACTACTGATGGGATTGTAAAATGGTGAGCCACATTGGGAAACAGTTTGGAAGTTCCTCAAAGTGTTGAACAGAGAGTTACCATATGACCCACCAATTCTACTAGGTATATACTCGAAGGAATTAAAAACTTAAGCCCACACAAAAATTTCTAAAAGAATATTCACAGCAGCTTCATTCCTAATAATAAAAAAGTGGAAAAAATTAAAAATTCTATCGACTGATGAATGGATAGATAAAATGTGATATATCCCTGGGGGTGTAGCTCAGGGCTAGAATGCTTTTCTTGCATGTGTGAGGCCCTAGGTTCAATTCCTAGTATCATATACACAAAAGTGATACATCCATACAGTGGGATAATATTCAACCGTAAAAAAGATGAAGTGGTAATGCATTCTGTAGTGTGGGTAAACCCTGAAAACGTTGTCCTAGGTCTTCTAGAAAGCAAGACATAAAAGATCATGTATTATATAATTCCAATTATAAATAATGTGTACAGTTGGCAAATCCATAGAAGCAGAAGGTAGATTAGTAGTTTTCAGGAGCTGGAGATAGAAAGACATAGTGATTATTGTTAATGGATATGGAATTTCTTTTTGGGGTGATGAAAATGTTTTAATCTTGGTTGTGATAATGGATGTACAACTCTGTGAATATACTGAAATCACTGACGTGTGTATTTTAAAAGGGTGGATTTTATGATGTGTAAATTATATCTCAATAAAGTTGTGATGTAAAACACTATAGTGTTGGAGTTTGCCTAATAGGCTATTTTAGACCTATAGTCTTGTAATGTCTTATGCATGTGTATTATCTCCATAGTGATATTTTAAGTTCTTTCAGGTTAGAAGCCATGAATTTATGGTTCCTTTTATTTCTAGGGCCTAGTAATCTTTCAATATTATAGTTCAGTAAACATTTATTTAATGGGAATAATAACATGTTATATTGCAAAAAATCTGCATTTTTATTCGGGGGAAAGTGTTTTCTTCTTGTAACATAAATAGTAATCATAAGATGGGACTGAGGCTGTCAGTTTGTCCCCATGCCTTGAAAACTATAGCAAACTCTAGTCAATAGTCTTGTTTAATGGAAGATGTGAAAATCACATACTTTTGTCATTATGAAACCATATTCAGAAACCATATTCTTCAACATTACTTATAAAAGTTTACAACTGGAGCTGCCCATGTATTAAATCACTAGGAATGGACTCCCACTAAGTGTGTGCTTATTCTTCTAGCATGTTGTAGGAACTTTGTGTGTAGAGTGCTCTTTGTGATCCTGCAGAATAATAAGATGGCCCAATATACTCATGTTCCCTTAGGTGAAAAGAGAGCTTTAAATAAATAATATAGGACTCTTAACATTATAATAGTGTTTTTTCAAGAGTGAAAGGATTTATTCAAGTGTGAAGAATACAAACAGAATGCTTGCAGGGGTAGGCAGTCGGGGATGCCTACCATGTAACAGTTTTACAGTGACACCAAAGGAGTCACTTTTGAATAAATATTGCATATTGTTTGAAGTGGAACTTGAATTTAGAGTCTGTGAAATGTAGAAGTAAAGGATTAACACAGGTTCTTCCTAAAATTCTCTCCTCTTCTCTTTTATGTGTTACTTAGGGATAATGCATTCTTCAGACTCCCATTTTATTTTTGAGCACATTTCAGAGTGGACTTGCTATTTCACAATTTAAGTTTTCCCACTTGTATAAGGATAAGGAAAACAAAACAAAACACAAGAAAGAAAACTGTGTTTACTGTATTCCTGGCTGCCTAAGAAGTTCCCGGGAGGATTCTAAGACTCTTACCTTCCACAGGGTTGAACTTGTATGGACCATGACTTGTTCTGTTTCACTGTAGGGAGAGGCTCCTGATGTTGGAGAAGTGCCAAGGTTTTCTTGCTACCACTTTCTCTCCTCACATTTTGGGCTTTTTTTAAAAAAACTGAAGACTCGGTGCAGTGTTCTGTTCACCACAGCCAGCTTAAAATGGAATATTTATCCTTCTTTTATAAAAATCTTGGTCATCTATTTTTTATCATGGTCTCTAACTTTGTCCCCAAGTTACTCAGCCTCCACACTCTCTTCTTTTCCTTTGTTAAGTAATTGTTCCAACTTCAATATATTGTTTAAAGTTTTGACTTTAGTTTCTTAAAATCAAAATTATATGAATTCAGAGTCTAAAAGTCAGATATTCAACATAACTTGTTATAAAAAGTAGCAATCCTCAGCCCCTCCCCTACTTCTTGCTTCCAGAAATAGCCATTTTTTAATTCTTATAGCTGCTTCTTTTTGAAGTATAATGTTACCGATTTTTCAGTTTTGGCAGTTATATAGTGACTTGGAGTTTAGAAAGATGAAGACTTAACTCTTGTTCACACCTCTTGTCTCTAATACCACCATACCTAGTTCTCACCCACTGTCTCCCAATGTGGTTAAGTTGTGATTTTGGTTAGATGCATGCTTCTAAATACTGACTCTACATTTGTATCACTGGGAAACTTGAATCAACAAATACAGATAGGTCCTCCCTTGTGTGTTTTCAGAGGAAAATCCTAAGTACATATTTAGTTAAACTTTATTATTGGGGATTGGGGATTATTTATTTCAGGAAGAATTCTCATTGATTTCTCCCAAAAGCCAAGGGTTCTATAGACCTGACACTATTTGACACCCTTTAAAAATCTTGTCTTTATTTGGAAGTGGGGTGTTTCTCACTTCACCCAAATTTAGTCCCTCAACTCTATTCAGCTCATTGTTCTTTTAACCCTGCCTCCCAGAGATATCCCTTATAAATCCAGAAATACATTAAAATTAAAATACTTAAAATTTTTATTAATTTTATTTTTATTTATGAAGAAAAGGTTTATTTAACTCATAGTTTTTGAAGTTCAAATGCAAGTTTGGGTGACCACTGCTTTGGCCTCCAGTGAGGGTGGTAGATGGCAGTGGTAGGAGCACATGTGGGAGAGAACCAGGGAGTAAAGAAAGGACAGATTCCATAGTCCCAGCCCAAGACAAGGCCCCAGTGACATAAAGACCTTCCCACAGGCCCCACCTCTTAGAGCTTTTACCATCTTCCAGTAGGATCCATGGGAGGGACTAACCCTTTAACACGTGGACTTTTAGGGGACATGCTACATAATCAAACCATAGCACAATTTATTCCTTCAGTGTGGACTGTATCACTCAAAAATGAGTTCAAGTTGAAGATTCTAGAGACTTCAGTTAAAAGTCATTTCTACCATTAACATGATTTTGGCACGCACACCAACATTACAATGAAAGGTATAATTTTACCTAAAACTATTTTTTAAAGAAATCCCACATCCCGAATTAAGTTCTGTAATAAAGACTTACTATGCCTGCCATAAACAAAAGACTTAGGAAAGTCATTCCTAAGAATGTTGGGAGACAGCATATATACTTAAAATATTCATTCATCATATTCTCTATTCCTCTGATAATAATGATGTATTATGTTCACATTGGTAATACAGGTTTACCAAGAGCTTTCACATGTCTTATTGAATTTAATCTACACAGCAACAAAGTATGAAAATCTTAAAAAAAAACCAAGGTAGGTATGTTTGTTACTAAAAATTGTCATTTCCAAGAATAAGGAATTGACTGGGTAAGTCATAACAAGGAATGATATTTTGGTATTAGTAACTTATTACAAAGTAGTTCATTTATTGTAATTTGGCATGCTGCAACTTAGAACATGCTTAGAATAGATGAAAAAAGAATATAAAATAGTATCTTTTATGATTATATGAATTATGTGTTCATGTGGGCAAGCATTAGAAATACACATGGCAAAGATAAGAAGAGTTGATTTAGGATGTTAAGATTACAGAAGTTTTATTCATTTGATTCTAGTGTTTTTATGATTTTGTACAGTTAACAAAATATACATAAACCTATTCAATTGGCATTAATTTTCTAGTTTTTATTAAAATCAATATATGCATTTATACAGAGAAAAAATCTAGAATATATTTTTGTATGTATTCATATAAAAGTCTTAACCACTATTATCTCTGGGTGGTAATATTTCAAGTAATTTTCAAAATTTTATTTTTATGATATTTTGCAATATTTGGTTTTTAAAAACAAAGGTAATTTATTAATCTTATAATTTAAAAAAATGTCAATGCTTTTTTTTTTAAATTTATTTTTTGGTACTGGATATTGAACCCAGAGGCGCTTGTGATCCTCCTGCCTCAGCCTATGGAGTCACTGGGAATATAGGCGTTTGCCATGGTGCCCAGCTAAAGCCATTTTTATTTTGGAAAAATGTTCTATTGCTATAAAAACTAGGCGTTGACTAAAACCTTTATCTTTTAGTAGCAGTGAGGTGGGAAAAAAGCTTATGTACAAAGGGAAAAAACAGGCAAGATGGATCTTTACAAAATTCTTACTTCTGTGGTGAAAGTACTTAAAAATTGAGGACTACAGCCTCTCATTTTCTTAACTAAATGTTGAATGAGAGTCATTTGACTTTAGAGATCTCATACTATGCTTAAAAGTTTTTAAAAATATTTTTTAGTTGTAGATGGACAATACCTTTATTTTTTTGTTTATTTTTATGCGGTAACTAAGGATCAAACCCAGTGTCTCCACAGATGCTAGGTGAGCACTCTACCACTGAGCTACATCTCTAGCCCTAAGATTTTAATCACTTGAGTAAACCTTAACCAATTAAGTAAATATTTACCTGACTTGTGGACTTTATTAGGTACTTTATTGAGGTACTTAACATACATAACACTTAATGTTAGAATGATCTTATTTTTAAAATATTTTTAGTTGTAGATGGATGCAATACCTTTATTTTGTTTATTTAGTTTTATGTGGTGCTTGGGATCCAACACAGGGCTTCACACATGCTAGGCAAGTGCTCTGCCACTGAGAGCTACAATCCCAGCCCCTAGAATTATCTTAATCTCACAACTATCCTATGGTGCTGGGTAACCTTCACTGTGTACATGTGTCAAAAATTGTGATGTAAGAGATAATTGGTGGGTCAAAGTTATTTAACGAGGAAGTGCAAGAGGCCGGATTTAACCCATTTGTGAACGACTGGAAAGGCTTTTCTCAGTTCATAGTAAAGCATGGCCTCCCATGAAGAACTGATCCTTCCTGATGTTTATCTTACTTGATTTTGCTCTATCTTTATACAATTTTCATAGGTCACGTGATTATTTCAACACAGAAATGTATTGGAAAATGCACATAAAAAGTTGATTAGTTGTGGTTGTCATAAGAGTTGAGGAATCCCCTTCTCCCTTTTCTGGCAGTCTGCAAATGGTTAAACTTGATGAAATACTAATGAAGAATTACAGAGTTATTTGTTTGACTTTGCCACTTGGGACACTTGGCAAATGAGACAATTCATCTCAGTGTGCAGCTAGTCTCATTTCTTAAAGAAAATTAATTAATGCAGTTTGTCTTCCTCCCATATCTCTGATTATAGTCCTTTTATTATACCTTCACTTTCCTGCTTTACTTTTCTTCCCTGGAAATATTTGTTTTCCAAGCCTTTCTTATTTCTTTTAGCCTGATAAGTAAAAGCAATTTTCCTCAGTGTGGGTGTGTATTTGTAATTTTAGTACACTTTAGACAAGACAAAGACATTTGCACAATATCCCATAGGAAGAAAATTCCATACTAAAGAATTGTACAGGCACCAGTGCCTCTTTAAAAGTGATTTAATCAATTTTCTCTTATCACTGCTTTATTACTCTTTGTCTTCTTTTTGGCAAGATGGGTTAGTATTGTGTGTATCTTACCACAGCAGTTCATTACTTAAATTTGTCAACACAATAATTTTATTCCTAATACCTTTACATTTTTTATAATAAAACCTAGGGTTTCAGAGCTATATTTAGTGGTTTTTGAAGGACAGAGAGTTGTTTTCTATAATCTTAACAATTGCAACCAGAAGTGCAGTTTCTTTTCAGGAAATGGCTTGAGCAGTTTGTTACTGTCTCTTTGAATATCTCTTTCTTTCTCTTCACACTATGGACTTCTCATTTTAAAGATAGAATGACTATGTGCTCATTTTCTTGCTCTTTTGATATTCATCTGAAAAAAATGGGATTTCACAAAATCTAGCTTTTAAAATCACTTTTAACATTTTTTTCCACCCCACAGACCCAGCAAGGAATCAGTTTGAGAAGAATAAGATTGTTATCAATCATCTCCCATACCAATGTTGTATAAAAATTTTTTTAATCATGCTGGCAAGAACATGGAGAATGGCATGAATATATTTAAAGCCAACTGAATGAGAAAGATCTGGGAAAGAAAGGATGGAAGTGAAGTTAATTAGGAATTAAGCAAATAACTTGTGTTAAGATAGCAGTTTGTATATTTATGTTAAAATTAAATTAAAGCAATATGAAAATCACATAGATTATTCTGGTTTCTAGTTTATTTTATTGCATATATAGAATATTGACTTTCATGTAACTGAAAATGAAATGTAATGAAATGGTTTGATTCAGTTGGGTTTGAATTACTGACACAACAATGGAAGCACTGTATTTTCCCTAAGATTTTGTATTCTTTTTAATTTTTTCATCAGATGAGGTTTTAGAATTGTTGAGCTCATTCCATTCACTGACAACCTTTAAAAAATGTTGACCCTATGTAGATTATAGAAATATTATTCTATTATTTGCCCCTCTGATAGCTGATATCTGGCAGTTGAAGGGATGGTAACCTTTAAGATGAAATAACCCTGTCATAATATCATGGCAGAAAGCTGACAAGATAGTAAAAATATACTGGACTTTGAGGACCATTCTAGGGGGAGCAATTTACAGATATTTTTATTAGACTTACAGATGCTGTGCTATTCAGTATACTTAGTGTCAAGCTGAGGAGGTAGATCAGACATGTAAATCATATTTGAAGATTCTAGAGATAACTCAGAGTTTTCAGGCTTCAGAGAATAGTTGTGTGGTTGGATGGCTATTGTTTTAACATCATACTTCTTAGTCCTCTTGTACTTTCCTTAAATTATTTCAGTTTTGTTATTCTGAGTTCTTTGGGTTTAGAGTTCTGGAATGTATTCCTTGCTTGTCCTATTATTTTTTTATTTGGTACCAGGGATTGAACCCATTGAGACACATCCCCAGACCTTTTAAAATTTTAGTTAGAGACAGGGCCTTGCTAAATTGCTGAGGCTGGCTTTGAACTTGTGATTCTCCTGCTTCAGTTTTCCACGTCCCTGGGATTACAGGCATATGCCATTGTGCCTGCCGGCCCTGTTGTATTATAAGTTTAGTATCCATAGGAGAGATCCTTGGAACAGGCCCTGAGCATCATGGAAAGAGAATAAGAACAGAAATAGACTTCTAGGACTAGTAGGTGAAATACTTGAGGTTGTGTATCCCTGAGGCTTCCAGGAGGACTCAGAGGAATTTCAAATATTAAAAATCACAAATCACGTGATTTGCTTGTTTATATAAATAATTTTGACACCTTTTTTAAAAATATATTTTTAAATTGTAGGTGGACACAATACCCTTATTTTATTTTTATGTGGTGCTGAGGATTGAACTCAGTGCCTTATGTGTGCATGGTGAGCACTCTGCCACTGAGCCTCAGCCCCAGCCCCAAGTTTGACACTTTTTAAGAGATAGTGGTGCTGAGGATTGAACCTAGGGCCTTGCATGTGCCAGGTGAGCACTCAATCCCAGCCCTAAAATTTTTAAAAATATTTTTTAGATGTTAATGAACCTTTATTTTATTCATTTATTTATATGTGGTGCTGAGAATCTAACCTAGTGCCTCATACATGCTAGACAAGCACTCTACCACTGAGGCACAACCCCAGCCCTGGGGTTTAATATTTTATCTGTGGTTTTCATGATTTGTTAATTATATTCTTTTGGGAAATTCATGGTTTGGGATCATAAGAGTTCTGACATTTCATGATATTTTATTTGATGATTACTCTAGAAATCATATTAGAAATGTAGAAATTGACACAAGGTATATCAGTGATCAACAAAATTTACCAGATGGGTTTTTTTTTATATTGTACAAAAGCAAAAAGGATCTTATATAAAGTTACCATTCTGAATTACCTTTTGGGAAGAAAGTAACAAAGGGGACATTATTCAAACAAGAAAGAGAGTGCTTTAGGAAAGTGTCATGTAAGAATGTTTCAGCTGGGGTGGTGTTACATGCCTATAATCCCAGCTATTTGGGAGGTTGAGGCAAGAGGATCACAAGCTCAAGGCCAAACTCAGCAATTTAGTAAGACCCTATCTCAAAATAAAAAATAAAAAAGGACTGGGGATTTAGCTCAATTGTAGAGCACACCAGGGTTCAATCCCCAGTACTACCTACATGTATACACACACACATACACAGACACACACAGACACACACACACACATACACAATGCAATTTTATTTAAAAAACCTATGTTGCTGATTATTGAGATGTCTGAAAGTATTCAGTGATCTCATTTCAAATTATTCATGTATCAAAGAGGCCTTTCCTAACCATTCTTTATAAGGGGTGCTTAATACCCACTGCCTAATGGGTGTGGGATTTTACTATGGGATGATGGAAGTGTTTCAGAACTAGATAGTGCTTGTGGGTGTTTGACATTGTGAGTGCACTGGCCACTCTCCCATTGCTCTCTGTACTCTACTCTGCTTATTTTTTCATAGCATTTACTGCTACCTGACATAACATACGTGTGTGTGTGTGTGTGTGTGTGTGTGTGTGTGTGTGTGTGTATATATAATTAGTGATTTACTTATTATTTTTTCATTAGAATGTAACACTTGATTAGTCAGAAATGCTTGCTTAACTGTGGAAAGCAGTTTGTTCCTCCAAAAAAATGAAACAGAATCACCATATGCCACAATTTTACTCTTAGATGAATACCCAGAAGAACTGAAAACAGATTCTCAAACAAACACATGCACGTATATTCATAGCAGCACCATTCTAGTAGCTGATGGGTAGGAGGAGCCCAGATGACCGTCGGTGCATGAAGGGATAAACAAAGTGTGACAAATATGTACAATAAAATATCATTCAGCTATAAAAAGCAATGAAGTTTTGATACATGCTATGACATGCATGAGCCTTAAAAAACATAATCTCAATGAAAGAAGCCAGACATAGAAGGTCACATATTATATTCCATTTGTATGAAATGTCCAGAATGAACAAGTCCACAGAGACAGAATGTGGATTGATAGTTTCCAGGAGCCAGGGGGGAGGCAGAGCTGGGGGAACTGCCTGATGGGTGTGGGATTTTCTATGCGATGATGGAGGTGTTTCAGAACTAGATAGAAGCGGTGGTTGTATGACATTGTGAATATACTACCACTGAATTGTTCACCTTAAAATAGTAATTTTATGTTATATGAATTTAACCTCAATAAATTATTTTTCAATGCATGATGAATGAATGAATGTGGTCATTTTGTTTTGAGTGCTTGCTGTGGGTAGGTTATTGTATATAAAACTGCCAATTACTAGCTCTGCTCTCTGAGAAAAATGGAAGAATGGGAACGAGCAGTGATTAGACTAAAATATCTACAATACGGATCAATTCATATGGGAGAAGGAAAATACTTGATTGACATGGAACACACTTAGAAAGGGTTCCTAAAATCTGATGTAGTACTGAGGGGCAGAGCAAATAACATTGCTGGTGCATATGACTGCTGTGTACATGTGATGTTCACTTGTCAAGTTCAGAAATGCTAATTCTTTGGTTCTTTCCTTCCTGTGGGACTGACTGCCTGTGCGACAGAGCTCATTTTACCTCCTGTTCCTTACCTTATCCTTATTGTGGATCCTACATCATAGCTGCAGTCCTTCTGGTGTGGGGGTGTAGTGGAAGCATTACAGCCCCAAACCAACCTTTAATTGGCTAGAAAAATCACTGTTGGTTGACACGATCTTTCTTCCTAGGGAATGAAGGAAAGAATAATGTCAAGAAATTAATCCAAATTCTATCTCAACATTTGAATCCATTCGCTTTACCCCACCAGCCTGCCTCTCTTCAAATTGGAACAAATTGCCTATTTCCGTCTACTCACTTCACATCTTTCTGTAACTTTGTTGAGCTCCACAGTGCTGATCGAATGAGGACTTATTTTTCTAAACTGAATCTAGGTATATTGGGATTATTATAGTGAATTGTCCAGATTAGATATTTCCCCCTACAAAAGTATAACCTCGTATGTAGGTTCTACAAGTCCACCAAGTGATTGTTTAAAAAAAAAAAAAAACTTCAAAATTTTACCCTTGTCCTTTTTCCAGTTTGTATTCCCATGCATATATTTATTAGCAATGGTTTCTCTATTGTAGGCATCTCTGAAAATGAGGAAACATCTAAGCAGTAAGCCCAGAATGTTTCTCAAATGTGTGTCCTAACTGCTTTTCTGTAGAAATTAATAATGAACAACCAAAATTGTAGTATGTCACCTGTCATAATTACACAGGAATAAAAAAAACCACATTTCTTTCTTTCAAAAGAACCTATCTTAAATTTTTGTGTTAAGTAAATTTTATGATGTAATACAATGGTTAACAAAAAATAGATTAAAAAATAGCTTAGTGGTTTAGAGCACCAAGTTTTGGAATCAGACCTGAACTTGCTTCCCGTCTCTGCTCTCTGTGTGACCTTGGAGAAATCATTTAATTTCAATACTCTTCAGTTTAGCCACTTAAACAAAGAGGATAATCAACCTATCTATCTGGTATGATAAGCATTTTAGAAAAATAGGGCCTGGCATGTAGTCAGAGGTGATTATTCTTTTAAATTAAAGATTTTGAAAATAAAATGGAGAAAAATCACAAGATACCTTCTCTGCTTATGCATGCAGTGAACACCTGACTGTATTTTTTCCTTCTTGGTTTGCTTTCCTCCCTAGCTGTTCTCACTGTTGTCTTGCTTGATGGGAAATAGTCTTAGAAAGCATTAGCCTGCTAATGAAATCCCCTTTCCTCCTCTACCTTCTGGAACCTCAGCTTTTGACTTGGTTCTTATGTATGTATGCAAATGAAACACTGAAGAACTGTAGAAGGGATGTAAATAAAACATTGGTTCACCAATCATCAGATTGTTAGTGTACTAGAGAAATGTGCCAGACTGCTTTTGACAGAACCAGAATGGAAGTCTTTTTAAACAGCATGCCAAATACTAATTAATTTCTGAACATTTCAAGATTCCTACTGAGTTTATATTCTTAAATCTTTCTGTAGTGCCTGTGACCTGAGATTAGTGCCAAAAAGTTGATGATGAGGTCACAAGTGTAAAATTTTAGTTATGGCAAGATAGTTGGCAAAAAAAAATCTTAGGATCTATGTATAGCTTAGTTACATGTGAAATAAGTGTCTGTAAAACAAGAGAAAGAGAAAATTGTTGGGTATGTTTGTAAAAATCTCCCCAAGTCTCATTAAACAAATGCTTTTAGAACGAATGCTTGTAGCAGCACTCTTTCTCTATATAGCCGTAGTGAGATTGCTGTGGTAATCATTGTGACTGACAGTTCACATCTGGAGACTTGTAAAATCTGCATATTGATAATCCCCATTTGGCTTTGCTTCATCTTCTGTGCTGTGAGCTTGCTGTTTCTCTTTTTCTCTCAGTCTGATGGGTAAAAGTGGTATTTCTTTAGAGTCTTATTTTTCATTTCTTTATATTCATCAATAAACATTTTAAAATTATGAATGAGTTCTCTTTTAATGGAGGCTTGGTGATAAGGGAAGAAAGGGGATAAGACAAGGGATTGGCATGGGTGTGGAGGAAAATAAAGAGAATGGAAGAGATAAATTGAGAATATGTGGTAGAATGGCAAAGATGAAAAGATTGAGGGTGTAAGGTTTAGTGGAAAAAGAGGAGAGAGAACAAGGAAAATCATTTCGAGGTCAGCGGCAGTAAGTACAAGCACATCTCATTGAAGCTTTGAGATTCTGATTATCACTTATAATCTGCTGTCTTTTAAAATGTTTATTAATTAATTATGCTTCCCCAGCTCTAATACTTGAATCCTTAGAGGTTTCATTCCACATGGGGAAATCAGAGAAGCCTACCAGAATGGAAATCCTGTTAGATGCAACACCAGTGACAAGTGTACAGTCAGATTGAGGTCAGGTTTGTCATCCTCATGTGACTAGGTAAGTCTTTATGTTCCCAAAGAAAAGAAGTAGTATCTTTTGTTTGAGAGTTTATCGAGAGGCTATATGTGCAGATATTCCTCAGTGAAAGTGAGGAAAGAGGCTTAAAAAGCATTTTTTTCCTACTTGCCCTCTTGAAAAACTGTGCTTTGCTCTTATCCCTCTCCCTTCATCATGAAAACACACCCAAGACTGCCTGCTGCAGGAAAAGACAAGGGGGACGAAATCATGACAGTCCAACAGAAGCCCTAAACATGTGAGAGAACCCACCCAAGGTCAACATCATCACCCAGTCTAGCCACAGCGGATCCTAGGGTCTCTCCAAGCCCCACTTACAGCCACACAATCACCCAACCAATCCACAGACTCTTGGTTTATCTATGTATACCCCTGAGGTTTTATGGTTGTTATATTGCATAATTGTGATAACAGATAACTGGCCAGATATTTATGAGACAACTAGAAGTTTGAATACAACCTAGATATTTGATATCAACAAACTCTTGTTAATTTTTTTTCTAGTTATGATAATAGTGTTCTGGTATATATTTTTAAAAAGAATCCTTATCTCTTAGGTACACATATTGAAATATTTGATAAAATTATATGCTCTCTAGAAAACATTAAGATGTTAAAATGATATGAGGGTAGGGTAGGGTAGAAAGATTCCTCAATAAAACAATATGTGACACAAGTTAATAATTGTTGAAACTTACGATGCTTACATATATTTGAAAATCATAATTAAAAATGAAAAAAATCCAAGCCATCCACCTCAGGGACTTTGCACTTGCTGCTGCTCCCTCTGCTTCAACTCACTCAGCTAGACTCTTATTTTTTCACAGAGACCACTGATCACCCTGTCTAAAACCGACCTTCTCCTGGGTCACTCTGTATCACATCTTCCTAAATGTCTTCTCGGAATTCAAGGACATCTAAAATCACCATATCCATTCCCTTGTTCTTCTCTCTCCACCACTGCAATCCTGAAATTCAAACTCCATCCAAGCAGAGTCCCGCCTCTCCTGCTCACTTCTTCCTTCACAGCATCCAGCAGACTTCGGGCTCATCGTAGGTGCTAAAAGAATAAAGAAATCAGGTCCCAGCTGACTGTTTCAAGTGCATAAGTCAAAGCAATGTGTATGGGTTAAGCACAAGAGACAAAACCAACTCTGAGATGTCTTCACATGACTACAACCAAATGGGGTGCTCAAAGCAGAGCAGCAGGCCATCCCAATTTTATTCTCTCCAAAAAATGCACAGGCAGTGGCTGGAAGGAGAGGACCCTTTGGCACAGACCATTCCTGCACGAGCACTATGTTCCAATGCTGGCATCAGGGATTTGAAATAATCAATTTACAAAGAGAAAAGGCCATGACCCATTATCCATTATTTACCTATTGATGGACATTTGGTTTGTTTCTAGTATTTTTTTTTTTGGCTTTAAAGATTTAGAGGTTTCAGGCCATGACCCATTTGACCTATTGCTTTGGGCCTGTGGTGGCATGCCATGGCAGGAGTATATGACAGAGCAAAATTGCTCACCTCATGGCCAGGGAGCAAGAGATCAAGGAGGTGCCATTATCCTCCTCAAGGTCAATTCCCAGTGACCTGAAGACCTTGCACTAGGCCATCTCTGAAAGGTTCCACCACCTCTTAATAGCTCCATGTTTGGGAGCAAGCCTTAGCACATGGTCCTTTGGGGCATTTGAGATACAGACTGTAGCAGGACTACAAGGGTGCTGGACAAAGCAGGGTGAGTTTTGGAAAGCCATTTACTGGTGTATTAATGCAGTGACCCTACCACTGCATTAATATGAGTTTTTTTGAATTAGAATCCAAATTCTACAACTTGTGATTAATTTCTATTTCTTTGTTCCTACCCCATGTATATTTTTCTTTGTAGCTGATTTTTTAAAAAGAGAATTTGGAATTTATAATAGACATTCAGAAAGCTAATGGGGCTAATAGGAACCAAGGTGATAGATGCAGTTTGGAGGGTCCATACTAATTCTTTCAATGTCTTTTGGACCAAGGAAAGCAGCTTGGGTTTTAGTCTAAGAGCATTTGGGAAGACATGCCAGGTTGGGAGCTGGGGAATGACATGATCTGATGCACATTTTGTTTTGATCTCAGATGTGCTTATATGCAGTAAAATACACAGATGAATTTTCATAATGTTTGCATTCAGGTTGCCCCTACCCTAGTCAAGGTATTGAACAGTTCCCCCTAGGAAGTACCCTGATGCCCGGGCCCCAGTGCAGTCAGTCACTCCTTCTCCACTGGTCTGACTTCTTTAGGGTAGTTGTACAACTACAGTTATACCTGTTCCAGAATAGAACTTCATGTCAGCGGAGTAAGTTTAACATTATTCTTTTTTTTAAAAAAAAAAAACCTTTATTTTATTTGTTTTTATTTTTTTTATATAGTGCTGGGGATTGAACCCAGAACCTTACACATACTAGGCAAGTGCTCTACCACTGAGCTACAACCCCAGCTCCTTTTGTGTTTGAATCCTTTCTTTTCTTTTTTTTTTTTTTAATATTTTTTTTATTGGTTGTTCAAAACATTACAAAGCTCATGGTATATCATCTTCCATACATTTGATTCAAATGGGTTATCAGCTCCCATTTTTACCCCAATTACAAGTTGCAGAATGACATCGGTTACACATCCACATTTTTACATAATACCATATTAATGACTGTTGTATTCTGCTACCTTTCCTATCCCCTACTATCCCCCCTCCCCTTCCCTCTCCTCTTCCCTCTCTACCCCATCTGCTGTGGTTTAATTCTCTCCCTTTTTTTTTCCCTTTCCCCTCACAAACTCTTATATGTAGTTTTATGTAACAATGAGGGTCTTCTTCCATTTCCATACAATTTCCCTTCTCTCTCCCTCTCTCCCACCCCACTCGTCTCTGTTAAATGTTAATCTTTCCCTCATGCTCTTCTTCCCTGTTCTGATCTTGGTTGCTCTCTTTATATCAAAGGAGACATTTGGCATTTGTTTTTTAAGGATTGGCTAGCTTCACTTAGCATTATCTGCTCTAATGCCATCCATTTCCCTGCAAAATCCATGATTTTGTCATTTTTTAGTGCTGCGTAATACTCCATTGTGTATAGATGCCACAGTTTTTTAATCCATTCATCTATTGAAGGGCATCTAGGTTGATTCCAAAGTCTAGCTATTGTGAATTGTGCTGCTATGATCATTGAAGTGGCAGTATCCCTATAGTATGCTCTTTTGAGGTCCTCAGGGAATAGACCGAGAAGGGCAATAGCTGGGTCAAATGGTGGTTCCATTCCCAGCTTTCCTAGGTATCTCCATACTGCTTTCCATATTGGCCGCACCATTTTGCAGTCCCACCAGCAATGTACAAGTGTACCCTTTTCCCCACATCCTCGCCAGCACTTATTGTTACTTGACTTCCTAATGGCTGCCAATCTTACTGGAGTGAGATGGTATCTTAGGGTGGTTTTGATTTGCATTTCTCTGACTGCTAGAGATGGTGAGCATTTTTTCATATACTTATTGATTGACTCTATGTCTTCCTCTGAGAAGTGTCTGTTCAGGTCCTTGGCCCATTTGTTGATAGGGTTGTTTGTTATCTTATTGTTTAATTTTTTAAGTTCTTTGTATATTCTGGATATTAGGGCTCTATCTGAAGTGTGAGGAGTAAAAATTTGTTCCCAGGATGTAGGTTCCCTGTTTACCTCTCTTATTGTTTCTCTTGCTGAGAAAAAACTTTTTAGTTTCAGTAAGTCCCATTTGTTTATTCTTGTATTTAATTCTTGGGCTATGGGCGTCCTATTAAGGAATTTGGAGCCCGACCCCACAATATGTAGATCGGAGCCAACTTTTTCTTCTATCAGGTGCAGAGTCTCTGGTTTGATATCTAGCTCCTTGATCCATTTTGAATTAACTTTTGTGCATGGCGAGAGAAAGGGATTCAGCTTCATTTTGTTGCATATGGATTTCCAGTTTTCCCAGCACCATTTGTTGAAGATGCTATCCTTTCTCCATTGCATGGTTTTAGCGTCTTTATCAAATATAAGAAAGTTGTAATTTTGAGGATTGGTCTCTGTGTCCTCTATTCTGTACCATTGGTCCACCTGCCTGTTTTGGTACCAGTACCATGCTGTTTTTGTTACTATTGCTCTGTAATATAGTTTGAAATCTGGTATCGCTATACCGCCTGATTCACACTTCCTGCTTAGAATATCTTTTGCTATTCTGGGTCTTTTGTTTTTCCATATGAATTTCATGATAGCTTTATCTATTTCTATAAGAAATGCCCTTGGGATTTTGATTGGCATTGCGTTGAACCTGTAGAGAACTTTGGGTAATATTGCCATTTTGATGATGTTAGTTCTGCCTATCCATGAACAGGGTACATTTTTCCATCTTCTAAGATCTTCTTCTATCTCTCTCTTTAGGGTTCTGTAGTTTTCTTTGTATAAATCTTTCACCTCTTTTGTTAGGTTGATCCCCAAGTATTTTATTTTTTTTGAGGATATTGTGAATGGGGTAGTTTTCCTCATTTCCATTTCAGAAGTTTTGTTGTTGATGTACAGGAATGCCTTTGATTTATGCGTGTTAATTTTATATCCTGCCACTTTGCTGAATTCATTTATTAGTTCTAGTAGTTTCTTTGTAGACCCTTTTGGGTCTTCTAGGTATAGGATCATATCGTCCGCAAATAGTGATATTTTAAGTTCTTCTTTTCCTATTTTTATGCCTTTAATTTCTTTTGTCTGTCTAATTGCTCTGGCTAGTATTTCAAGGACTAAATTAAATAGAAGTGGTGAGAGAGGGCATCCCTGTCTAGTTCCAGATTTTAGAGGGAATGCCTTCAGTTTTTCTCCATTTAGAATGATGCTAGCCTGAGGCTTAGCATATATAGCTTTTACAATGTTGAGGTAAGTTCCTGTTATCCCCAGTTTTTCTAGTGTTTTGAACATAAAAGGATGCTGTACTTTGTCGAATGCTTTTTCTGCATCTATCGAGACGATCATATGGTTCTTATCTTTAAGTCTATTGATGTGGTGAATAATATTTATTGATTTCCGTATATTGAACCAACCTTGCATCCCAGGGATGAATCCTACTTGATCATGGTGTACAATTTTTTTGATATGCTTTTGTATTCGATTTGCCAGGATTTTATTGAGGATTTTTGCATCTATGTTCATTAGAGATATTGGTCTGTAGTTTTCTTTCTTTGACGTGTCTTTGTCTGGTTTTGGGATCAGGGTGATGTTGGCCTCATAGAATGAATTTGGAAGAGCTCCTTCTTTTTCTATTTCTTGAAATAGCTTGAAAAGTATTGGTATTAATTCTTCTTTGAAGGTTTTGTAAAACTCCGCTGTATAGCCATCCGGTCCAGGGCTTTTCTTGGTTGGTAATCTTTTGATGGCTTCTTCTATTTCTTTCTTTGTTATTAGTCTGTTTAGATTGTGTGTGTCTTCCTGACTCAATCTGGGCAGCTCATATGACTTAAGAAATTTATCGATGTCTTCACTGTCTTCTATTTTATTAGAATATAAGGTTTCAAAATACTTTCTTATTATCTTCTGTATTTCTGTAGTGTCTGTTGTGATATTGCCTTTTTCAATATGTTATGTATGTTAGTAATTTGAGTTTTCTCTCTTCTGCTCTTCGTTAGCTTGGCTAAGGGTCTGTCGATCTATTTATTCTTTCAAAGAACCAACTTTTAGTTTTATCAATTTTTTCGATGGTTTTTTTTGTTTCAATTTCGTTGATTTCCGCTCTGATTTTAATTATTTCTTGTCTTCTGCTATGTTTGCTGTTGTTTTGCTCTTCCTTTTCTAGGGTTTTGAGATGTAGTGTGAGTTCGTTTATTTGTTGGTTTTTTCTTTTTTTGAGGAATGAACTCCAGGAAATGAATTTCCCTCTTAAAACTGCTTTCATTGTGTCCCATAGATTCCGGTATGTTGTGTCTGTATTGTCGTTTAACTCTAAGAATTTTTTGATTTCCTCCTTTATGTCTTCTGTGACCCATTGATCATTCAGTAACATATTGTTTATTTTCCATGTGATGCAGGATTTTTCCTTCCTTCTTTTATCATTGATTTCCAGTTTTATTCCATTATGGTCAGATATGGTGCATGGTATTATCTCCACACCTTTATATTTACTAAGAGTTGCCCTATGGCATAATATATGATCTATCTTTGAGTAAGATCCATGAGCTGCTGAGAAGAACGTGTATCCACTTGATGATGGTTGATATATTCTATATATGTCAGTTAAGTCTAGGTTATTGATTGTGTCATTGAGCTCTATAGTTTCTTTATTCAGCTTTTGTCTGGAGGATCTGTCTAATGGTGAGAGTGGTGTGTTGAAATCACCCATAATTATTGTGTTGTGGTCAATTTGACTCTTGAACTTGAGGAGCGTTTGTTTTATGAACGTTGCTGCACCATTATTTGGTGCATATAAATTGATAATTGTTATGTCTTGTTGGTGAATAGTTCCTTTTAGCAGGATATAGTGTCCTTCTTTATCCCTTTTGATTAGCTTAGGTTTGAAGTTGATTTTATTCGATACGAGTATGGCCACTCCTGCTTGCTTCCGAGGGCCATGTGAGTGGTATGCTTTTTCCCAACTTTTCACCTTCAGCCTGTGTATGTCTTTTCCTATCATATGAGTCTCCTGTAGGCAGCATATTGTTGGGTTTGTTTTTTTGATCCAGGTTACTAGCCTGTGTCTCTTGATTGGTGAGTTTAGACCATTTACGTTTAAGGTTACAATTGAGATATGATTTGTACTTCCAGTCATGTTTATTTATTTATTTATTTTAGTTTGGCTAGTTTTTACTTTTTGGTTGTTTTCCTCCCCCTTTACTGAGATACCTCCCTCTGTTGGTTTTGGGCACTATTTTTCATTTCCTCTTCTTGTAGGATTTTGCCCAAAATGCTCTGCAGTGCTGGTTTTCTGGCAGCGAATTCTTTTAGCTTTTGTTTATCGTGAAAGATTTTAATTTCATTGTCAAATCTGATGCTTAGTTTTGCTGGATACAGTATTCTTGGTTGGAGACCATTATTTTTCAGCGTTTGAAATACATTGTTCCATGATCTTCTCGCTTTCAAAGTCTGTGATGAAAAATCAGCTGTTAACCTAATTGGTTTACCCCTGTATGTAATCTGCCTCCTTTCCCTCGTAGCTTTTAATATTCTCTCCTTGTTCTGTATGTTGGCTATTTTCATAATTATATGTCTTGGGGTTGGTCTATTACAGTTTTGGATGTTTGGGGTCCTGTAAGCTTCCAGGATTTGGCAATCCATTCCATCTTTCATCTCTGGGAAGTTTTCTAGGATTATTTCATTTAATAGGTCATCCATTCCTTTGGTTTGAAGCTCTGTGCCTTCTTCTATCCCAATGACTCTCAAATTTGGTTTTTTGATGAGATCCCACATCTCTTGAATAGATTGCTCGTGAGATTTAAGCATCTTTTCAGTGTTGACTATGCTCTTTTCAAGTTGATAGACTTTGTCTTCATTATCTGATGTTCTGACTTCTACTTGATCTAGTCTATTTGTGATATTCTCGTTTGCATTTTTAATCTGGTTTAAGGTTTCTTGCATTTCTAAAATTACTGTTTGGTTTTTTTTTAAGATCCCTATCTCCTGGTAAAGCTCGTTCTTTACAGTTTGAATTTGTTTGTTTAGTTCAATTTCGAAATATACTTTCAATTCTTGGACTTGCTGTCTCATGTCTTCTCTAAGATTCTGTTCCATCTGAGTTAGGTATGCCTTGATTTCTTTCCCTGTCCATGTTTCTGATGCTTCTAGGTCCTCCTGTAGATTTAAATTGTCCTGCATTATCTGTAATCCTTTTTTCCCTTGTTTTTTCATGTTGTTCACGTTACTTTCTTGCTCTGTTTGACTGCTTTGTAACTGCTTTCTCCTATACATTTGTTTTGGCTTTGTTTATCACTGTTGTCTCTCCTTTGTGGTGGGAGATTATGCCTGTA
This sequence comes from Callospermophilus lateralis, assembly GCF_048772815.1. Taxonomy (NCBI): domain Eukaryota; kingdom Metazoa; phylum Chordata; class Mammalia; order Rodentia; family Sciuridae; genus Callospermophilus; species Callospermophilus lateralis. The sequence continues at coordinate 116,316,285 of NC_135305.1, read as the reverse complement.
AATGTTGGGCTTTATTGTTCTTTAGAGCTGATTCCTTCAATTTATAAAGGGCTTCGGGATTTTGTATGCATATAGTGGTTTGTTTTTTGTTCTTAGGACTTTAGGTTAGGTGCTATGCAGGTATAAGGGTTAATATGTCTAGGCTACTTTAGAAGATTGTTCTACTGAAGGGGGGTACTAACCGTCGATTGGATCAGGGTGTTGGTAGTAGCTAGGTACTTAGGAGCACTATAGACGTCCTCGAAACATTCACCTATTTGCATTTAGACAGTTACACGAAATAGAGGACGTAATGCTTGGGATGAAAGTTGGGGGGAAGGGGAAGGAAGGTGCTCTTGAAAAGAATGGAGAGGGAGATAGATAGCATAGAGGAGAATGGCAGGAAGAATAAAACTTGAAAGGGGAGAGAAAGCGGGAAAAAGGGAGAGAAAAAAAGAAAAAAAATGAAATAAGAAATAAAATTAGGTCTTAGAGATCCATTTTCTTCTCTCCCCGTAGGCAAAGCTGTGCCCTCCGGGCTGAGATTTGCCCTCAGTGTGTCAGCAGCAATCCCTGTAAGGCGGCTCCTGGGAGTCTCTCAATCCTGTTGGTCCAGAGCCGTTTCACTTCTACAGCCCCTCCTCCCCTTCTTCCTGCCAGCCAGCCAGGTCCTGGTCACTGGAGGCAGTTCCCCAGGGATTTGGTTACACTTTCAGCCCCACCGAGTGCTCTATTTCCCTAACGATTGAGCACTCTCTCTGTCATTCATCTAAGCCCCAGTGCTGTGGAGCTGTGGTCTGGGAATCAATAGTTTAATTTTTCCGGACCCCTTTGGTGAGCACTCCTTCGGAATCTGGCGGCTAAGACCATTGGTGTCGCCGCTGGTGGTAGTGGGAGATGGGGGTTGAGGGTCCCCTCTGCTTCCCTCAGCCCCTACAATCAAGACCGCTCCACTGGCGGTAGGAGGAGTTGGGGGTCTGGGGTGTCCTCTGTTTCCCTCCGCTCCTACCGTCAAGCCCTCTCAGTTGGCAGTTGGGGGAGTTGGGGGTGGAGAGTCCTTTGGCCCTTACTGTCACGCCCACAAAAAGATTATGAAGTTTCCCGGTTGTTTGTATCTGATGTGCGTGGGAACCACACACCTGCTAAAGTAGAATCCGCTGGGAAGGAATCTCTTTGGCCGATCTTTGGTGACTTCCCCTCTCTGCTACGGCGGGCCCCTGGCTCCTTGCAGGAGTGACCGAAGGGAGAGGTGGAACTGGCTTGTCGCTGGTCTGACACAATCTCTGGTTTTAGATCCCAGTTCGCTAATTCATAGAGGCTTGGTTAGATTTCCTTCCCGTCCTCTCAAGGGGGGGAGCCCTTTCCCGGGTGGGCAGGGCCGTTAGCAGAGCCGGAAGGGCACGGGCCTTCTGTCGGGCCAGGCGGGGACCCTTCTGGCTGCACTGGGCCGCCGGGGGCGCCCGCAGAGCCTGGCAGACGGCGCCCGCGTGGCTAAGAGCCGGGCAGGGACCCTTCTCGCCGAGCAGGGCCGCCAGGGGGGGGGGGCTTGTAAAGCCGGGCGGCTGCAGCCTTGTGGCTAAGAACCAGGCGGGCGGGGTGGCTGTTTGCAGAGCCAGAGGGGAATGGCGGGAGCTGTCTGCCGGCCGGGCGGGGACCCTTCTCGCCGAGCGGGGCCGCCGGGGGGGCCGCTTGTAAAGCCGGGTGGCTGCAGCCGCGTGGCTAAGAACCAGGCGGGCGGGGTGGCTGTTTGCAGGGCAAGAGCGGGGCCGCCAGGGTAGCCGGGATGGCGGAAGCTGTCTGCTGGCCGGGCGGGGACCCTTCTGCCGCACTGCTCTGGGCCGCCTGCCACTTGCAGAAGCGGCCGGTGGCCGCGGGATTGGACTCTGCGCCCGCCGGTCAAGTTTCACTTGTCTGGGGCAAACTGTCACGTCTAATAAACTTACTAATTCTCGGCAGGTCTTCTTTCAACTGAATTTTGCTAGATGATCCTCAGTAGGTAGAATGTAGCTGTTTTAATGAGTGTTTCTGATCCCGTTAATGTGGAGATATTGAAAGTGCTGTTTCCTCGCCGGCCGCCATGTTGGATCCCTCGTGTTTGAATCCTTTCATGCAACATACTCAACCATGTTGTTTCAGCATTAGCAACTTATTTCTTTTTGCTGTGTAATATGTAATTATTTGCATATACCACAATTATTTACCTATTGGTGGACATTTGGTTTGTTTATAGGATTTTTTTAAACTGTTATGAATAAAGTGGTATGGACATTCATACAGAAGTCTTTTGTGACATTTTTATTTTTCTTGAACAAATTCTTAATTTCTGGGTCAGATGGTGTAGTGTTTTTTAATTTTTATAAGAAACTATCAAACCAAATTTCAAAATTGTTCATATAATGTCATCATTAATCAAGGAAATGCAAATTAAGAACAAAGTGAGATACTGTGTCCTCCCAGAAGATTTACAGAAATGCCATTTAACTCAGTTTTGTGGGGGACAGTTTCAGCAAAAACATTTACATCTTGGTAGTGGGAATATACATTGGTATAAATTATTTAAAAAAATTTTTTTTGGTACTAAAGATTGAAGCAAGGGGCACTTTGCCACTCAGTCACATCCCCACTTTTTTTTTTTTTTTTTAATTTGAGACAGGATCTTGCTAAGTAGCTTGGGGCCTTGCTCAGTTGCTCAAGTTCCTTGAACTTGCCATTCTCCTGCCTCAGTCTCCTGAGTTGCTGGGATTATAGGCATAGGCCACCACACCCTGTGGTATAACCAAATTTGAAAACAGTTTGGCAATATTTTAAAGTTGTGCTTTGTACTTCCTACTCTCACCCTAGCAATTGGATTCCTAGGTGGAAAAACATTTGTATAAGAGCACTAAGAACAAATTTAGAATTTTGAGAGCAACAATATTTATAATAGCAAGAAACTGGAAAGCACTCAGCTGTCCATTGACAGGATAAAGAATAAATTGTGTATATTCACATTTTAGAGTTATACATTGGGGGACAATGAATGAACTGCAATTACAGGCATCACTGATAAAGTTAATAAACAAGCAACACTAAATAATGTTGTATTCAGGAATAATGTGATAAAACTATTACTAAAAGACAAGGAGGTAATAAATACAACATTAAGAATGATATTTATCAGGCAGGAGGCAGGTGGATAGAGTAGTAGAGTTAGATGCAAGTTCCTGGTAATTTTCTTTATAACTTAAATATAATCTCATGATATATCAAAGATTATATTTAAAAAAATCATGCAAACTTAAAAATTACTCCGGCTTTTGTGTGAAGAATGGAGGCAAAAATTCATTCAAAGAAGAATTTGTTACAGCTATTGTAGGAAAAATTAGTTTAGACCGTTTCCTTGAAAGAGAACTTTATTTGACAGGGGCATTATTTGACATGCCATCCACCAGGGATCTTGGATTCTTGGGTTAGTGATTTCCCCCTCACATGTCAGTGTTCATCCAAATTCCCACTAATTAGTACTGGTGACATTTTAAAACTCAGAAATCATTTACTTAATGTACATTTATAGCATTAATTTAGCATGTATCCATTCATTCAGCATCTGACTGGTTTGCTTTAGTTATAGGATTTATGTTATTGCTTGGACTATAAGAATACATCTTTATTGATGGATTGATGAAATCTTACTCTTCACATACACAGGAGCCAGCCAAGAAGAGTTGTATTTTACCTTATAATTTGAGACTTTCCCTCTCCCTTTCCCTAGTTTTATGTCTGTTACATAGGTGTTATCCCAGGATTTCCCTTTATCATCATCTGGGGAGGCGATTTGATATCATCTTTTTGGACTTTCTTTTTCCTCGATCCTGTATCTTCATCTTTTTTGATGTACTTTCTCATTTTGATAGAACAAACTTTCTCTCTTAAGAAAGGAAACATGAGACATATATTTTACCCTCACATTTAATTTAATTCTAATTAGGAAGTATTTTCCTTTAGAATTCTTAGGGATTAATTTATCTTTTTTTTTCATTTTAATTGTGCAATTAAGAAATACAGTGCTATTCTTAAGTTTTTTAATTAGTGCATTATGGTTATAAATAATATTGGGGTTCATGTTGACATAATTATATAAACATGGACAAAATTTGCTTTAATACAGTCCCTAGCACATCCCCTTTTCCTAGTGTAGTACCATTTTGATTCCTGATCCTTTGTTTGAAATTTGGGTTTTCCTCCTCTTTCTTTTTAAAAGCTTACAAGGTCTTACCTTGTCATTAGAATTCTGCAGTTTCACAACAATATGCCTTGGTATGTTCTGTGTTGATTCTCTGTGTTCAGGGTAATTTTGATTATTTACTTTTTTTACTTTATTGTTTCTTCTTAGAATTCCATTATTGAGATTTTGGGCCTGTTCTTAATTTCTTGTGATTTTTCCTTCAGTGTCATCTCTTTGTCATTTTGCTCTGTTTTCTGGGACATTTCCTCACCCTTATTTTCAAGTCTTATTACAAGTTTTTTATTTTTTTCTATTATATTTTGATTTTTTGGAATTTCCTTTTGCTTTATTTGTTTATTGAGATACAATTGACCTACCATAAAATTTTCCATTTTAATAAAACATGTATGTATATATATAATATATATAATCCAGTGATTTTTAGTATATTCTCTAGGTTAAGCAACCATTATCACTAATTATTATCATCTTAATAATTCCCAAAAAGAAACCCCTACCCATTAGTCATTCCTTACGCTCCTTACCCCTGAGCCCCTGGGATAACTAGGAGTTAAAATCACTAATCTTCTTAGTAGATTAGAACACTAATCTACTTTCTGCCTCTTTGGATTTGCATATTTTGGGCATTTCTTATAAATGGAATCATACAATACATCGTCTTTTATTTCTGGCTTCTTTCACTTAGCATAATGTTTTCAATGTTGTAGTTCATGCCTCCTTTTGTTTTCTGAGTATTCTTTTTTAGTACACTTTGTTCTTTTTTTAATTGAACCATTATTCCCTTACTATCTTTAAGGGTATTAATAATAACTTAAAGATGTTTAATCTATGTGCACAGTCGCTGTTTTCCCCATTTCTCTATTTTTTCTGTTTGTTTTGGTATCTGTCTTTTATATTAGACATTTCCAGAAAATGCCTGTCAACCTTATTTTCTGCTTAGTTTTAAGTGTGAGCTCTAATACAACTTAATGCAAGCTCTCTGAGCAAGGTTGAGATTGGTTGTCTGGTTCCCATGGTGATCTGGCTGGGCTGTATCCTTAGAGAATGCCTGATAGAATTCTTTTGGGTCCCTCTTTCTAATAGATTCTCCAGCACCAACTCTTCCACTTTTCTGCTTGAGGATATGTCAAACATTTAAGCCTTTAATTCATTCGGGTATTTTCATTATGGAACCTCTACCCATGCTCTATCCCTAGCCCACAGACCTTTGTTTTCCTTTCTCCAGGCTCCCCATAGAGGGAGGGTCTTCTGGGAGTGAAACTGCTTCTTGTGTGGACTGTCAACCTATCTTCCAGTGTCTGGCCCTGTCTCCCTCTCAAATGTCAGAGGCACGTGGTGCTGCCACTTCCTGAGCCTGATAGGCATTCTGATCTAAATGAAAATTGGTTTGCTTCTCTGCTTTCCTCGCTGGCTTAAGTTTTGCTTCTCCTAAGTCAGTTCCTTGGTTCTGCTACGCCAGTTACCTCTTGACCATCTGCTCTCTACCTTTTAATGCTTTGCTGGTTTTGCCTCCTTTCTTGCTCTTATTTTTTTCCTTTATGAACTTGTACCATTTATAGAGTTCTCTTAATATCATTTTAGTGGGATTTTGGAAGAGTAAAGACCTAAATGCACATGATAAACCCATCATGTTTAACGGTAATAATTATTATAACAGAGTACAAAAATTTTATTAGTTGTTAGGACTACCATAACAAGTACCACAGATTGGCTTTACAAAATAAAAGCTTATTTCCCACATTCTGGAGGCAGGGTTGATTTCTCCTGAGGCTGCTGGCCTTGGCTTGTAGATGACTGTCCTTTCCTTCCATCTCCACTTGGTCTTTTCTCTGTGTTTCTGCGTCCTGAGCATCTCTTCTTGCGATATGACACCAGTCATATTGGATTAAGGCCTACTCACATGGCCTCATTTTATTTTAATTACCTCTTTAAGGGTCCTATCTCCAAGTACAGCCACATTCTAAGGTCCTAGAGGTGGGGACTTCAATATAGGAATTCAGCCATGGACATTTAGAAATCGATTATTACTTTTAGCCTGTATATCTTTTTCATTTTCATTCTTTATAAAGATATCTTTTATATTCATAGGAATAACTGTGGGTCACTTCCTGTTTTTATTTTTAAATATGCGTTTCCCTGAGCTATGCACCCAGCCCAATGCTTTTCCCAAATACAGTGAGATCATTAATGTTTTTGCTAAGGCACTTTTGGAAACTCGACCAAGCTTAAATAGTGTTGCTGGTGAAAAGTCTAAAAACCATTCTGATTCCAAAGGCTTTTTTCATGATCCTTTAACATCTTCATTTCTCTGGAAGTTTATGAAATTTTCAGTGTTCTGAAATTCTTTGATACTGTATGCCTGGAGGTGAGTGTATTTTCATCCCTACCAGCGTTAGGTGCTTAGTGAACCTTTTTGATCTGAAAATTAATGTCCTTTGAAAATTTGCTTGAATAATTTCTTTGACAATTTCCTCCATTTTCTTTTTCGTTGAAATGATTGTTAGGCAGATATTGGCCTCCCTGGGCCAGTGCTTGAATTTTTCCTCCTATCTTTTCTCTCGATTTCAAATTCTTTTCCTTTTCTCTCTACTTTATTAGAGACTTTTCTAGTTATATCTAACTATCCTCCTAGTGAATCCTTAATTTTTGTTAAATTTTAAATTTCCAAGAGATCTTTTTGTCTCTCTGCAGTTTTTCATGGTAGTTTTTAAAAAGTTATCTGTTCTAGCCAGATGTGGTGGTACATGTCTGCACATCTATAATCTCAGCGAATCACAAGTTTGTGGCCAGCCTTAGCAAATTATCAAGGACCTATCTCAAAAAAAAAAAAAAAAAAAAAAAAAAAAGACTGAGGATGTTGCTTAGCACCCTTAGGTTCAATCAAGGTAGGTTGTTCTTATTTAGTGCTTGCTGTTTAACTTTTTAAATACCTGAGGATATGTGAGCGCGCACACATTTGCTTTTTTCAAAATGTGATCTGCAAACACAAAGGCATTCAAAACTGAATATATAATTCAATGATTTGCCAGTTACCATACATCTGTGAAACTAGGACAGGTGATAGAATGAATTCTCCTATCCTCTCCTTTTGGCCTTCAATTCCCCAGGAATCATTTCTTCACTGCTTGAGGCTCATATCCCCCCCCTGTAAAGAATGATCACACAAATTGGTCTTTGCATTATTCTTTTTATGGAGGATGGCCACCATTTAATCAAAGAAATGCCATTGTATATTTTTTAAAAAGAGTGAAAGACACAACTGGAAGAAAAGCATACAGGGTGGAAAACTAGAAATTGAAAGGAAGGTGTGATGTTTGATATAAATTAAGAGAATGCTGGATATAAATAGATGCTCTTTGTGTTTCTTATATATTAGTTTGGCTGATATATATGTTTGTATTTGAAACATTAATTAACATAGAGGAAAAGCAGAATCTTTGAAGAAAGGCTGGTGATATTAACTTGGGTCATTGATTTATCAATCAGCCATACATCCTTTATTAAGCACTGAAGATTCAAAGATGCCTTGAAGCTGGGCATGGTGGTGCATGCCTGTAATCCCAGTTACTTGAAGGTTGAGGCAGGAGGATCACAAGTTTGAGGCCAGCCTGGGTGCCTTGGCAAGACCCTGTCTCAAAATTAAACAAAAATGGCTGGGGATGTAGCTCAGTGGTAGAGTAACCCTGGATTTAATCCCTAGTACTGAAGAAGAAACAAAGATGCATGGAGCAGTTACTGCCCATGTCATTTATGTCTCTGCCTCAAATGGAGCTTTCTTTAAAAGGTAGATCCTAATAAAGGACAGAACATGAAGCACTGTTTTTATCCAACAAAAGAGATATATTTGAGATGGACCTGGCAAGAAATTGGTATATGATGTTAATGTTCCCAGTGTCCTTTCTTGTACTAATGCAGAAATCACACTTCACTGATCTCAAGTTTTCAGTGGATTAGAGGTAAATCTTAAACCCAGGAAGATTAATTCAAATCCTGTATTAACCTATTTGATCATTTCACAGTATTACTGGATAATTTGTAATTAGTGACAAGCATTTAGAGTTCACAGCTAATCCCGTTTGGGTGAGTGCTCCCTTGTTCTGACCTTCTCTGCTCCCTGTCGTTTCCAGGTGATAAATGATTACTTTAGTTATCTATTGGGCAGAATGGTCTCTTTTTCTTCACCAATCTTTCCAATTTATGTTAAGCATGCATTTTCCCCCCTAGGTCTTTTCTTTTGTCACAGAGATTTTTCTAGGTAAGCATATCTTTATTTCTGAGATTTTAGCTGTAACATTTCAACATGGATTAGGTTTCTCTTGTGTTGGGATTTTCCTTTTCTTATGACTAGTCAAACAGTCTCTAATGATACTGTTTTTTTTCTTCTTCTTTATTTTTGGTAGTGGTGATTGAACTAGTCGTATTCTATCACTAAGCTACATCTTCCAACTCCTTTTATTTTAATTTTTATTTTGAAACAGATTTTTGCTAAATTCTGAGGCTTCCCTTGAGTTTGTGATTCTCCTGCCTCAGCCTCCCAAGTAGCTGGGATTATAGGTGTGCACCACCATGCCCAACAGCACTTGTCTTTTGATGTGAATTGAATATCTAAGCACTAGAGAAGTTCCAGCTCCTAACTACTTATCTTATGAAGGTGCAATATGGAAGTATAAACCTTTTTGAAAGAACAGTTGTGCTGTATGCTGTTAAGAATTTTGAAAGGCAAATAAAAGGCCAATAGACTTTAATAAATATTCATAAAAGTACAACTTTCCAAGCTCTGAAAGAGGATAGGATTGTTGAACTTGTCCATTTCTCATTGTTGAAAATGGAAGCCATGTCTCTCATTCTACGGAGGTCTGGGATTCATGACGAGAGAGTGTCATTTATGTCCTGAGCTTTTAAGATAGGTTTGGTTTGTGGAACACATTTGGTTTCTCTGTTGATCCTCTGAATCTGTAGCCCTTAGGCTGAAATGTGGGAAAAATGGTTCCTGTTCCTCAGGTCTTGAATCTAACCTTCCCTGGGTGCCCACTTCTCTTGGGTACTTATACTCTTCATGTCCCTGCTAAAAACTCCTCCTTTTACGTTTCCACCTTCTGAATTTTGCCTTTTCAGATGATTGTTTTTACATTTCAGTTATTTCCAACTTCCTTCTTGCAAATGAATCTCTTCTTGTTCTATTTATTTAAGGCAAAGTAT